>NW_016158793.1:0-110888 GCF_001687245.7 Rhagoletis zephyria | reverse complement strand
GGTGGGTAAATGTGATATTAGATAAAATCAATTTAATCAATCAATCAATCAAGATTAATCAATTTATGATCTGGACTTACTTAGTTAAAGCAGAAGCATTTTCTACTTATGGAAAAGAAAATAACAAAGATCGCCGAAGTTTTCGATCTCGAATTGATCAGATTTATAATGTTATTCTCTTAACAAATCTATATTTGATTTCTCTTTATTATATGCAGCTGGTGACGAAGTACATCCAACAATGGGGATTCATATGTGCCCTATGTCTGACACTTTTCGCCGGTCTATTGCGCATAAATGGTTTAAGCAGTTCGCCTAGTGCGGGTAGGCATCCCGATGAGCAACATTACTGGAAATACGTTTTCCTAGAGACACCCGCAGCCGCCGTGATACCACTACTTCCACTCATCTTCCCCATCATGTGGATATCAATGAATTTGTGGGGAGTCGCAAGATTGCAGTGCTTTCTCAGAATACCACAAGTTCTTATCACCAAAGACTCCGAAAAATCATTCGAAGAAGATTTGGACAGTCCAACCTTTGACTATGATAATATTTCGCTGCTACGTTCAAATGTCTTCCGCAATTGGTGGCAACTATGGAATGGTGAAAGTGAGTTACTACCTCGCTCATCGAATTTAGTTCAGGTTTTGGGTTCCATCACGGCACTCTGTTGTATAGACAAGAAAGGCATACTTTCATGGCCAAATCCGACAGCCGAGAAGGTTTTCTTCTTACATGAANTTATCCAAATTTTTGTTCCAATACAACTAGGTTTTTGTATTTTGCACAAATATTAAGCGAGAAATTTGTATACCAATCAAGAAATTTAACGTCATGCAAATTCCAAATTATTCAAAACAAAAAAGTATTTTTTTAAATGCTCATTTTAATAAGGCTGTCTAAACAGAAATCGTGCTACGTACGTCTTTACAAAGCATGAAAAACGGATTGATGCGCTAAATAATTTTTAAATAGCGACATTTGTTGAAATTCCTGTAAGATGCGAAGCTATTTTCTACAGCACTACACTGACGCACTTTCCCAAAAAAACAACAACAAATAAATCGATTACCGAAAATGTTGGTTTTCAATAACGCCGCTTTTAAAGTATTGTATTACACGCGGTTGAAATATAAATTTTCTATATTTTACCTTGCTTTTATTAATGAAAAAACTTTTGTACTCATTCAAAAGGCTATGCTGAAGCCTTAAATACTAAAAATGGACTACTGGTTTAATTGCACTAAAAATAACATCATTTTCCTCTTATTTATTTAGTCATATTTGCTTTTTGAAGTTTTTGTTTTAGAGCTTACGGCATGTAAATTTTTCAAAATTATAAAATTGCACAGTTTATGTTGTCCTAACATGTTGTAACACCTAATTGGCGTAAATAATTGCTTTAATCATTTTAACATTTTGTGGTAAATAACTCCTGTGTTTTACTCAATTTTATGTTTAATTATAAATATCTCGTAGTTTCATTTCTATCAATTTCGATACTACATACTTTTTTCAGATATTTAATTGTGTTACTGAAGTTTGCTGTTTTATGTAATTTTGCTGAGTTTCGGCATCAGTATCTGAATGAAAGAGAGTTTTTTACACACGTAAATTTGTTGAACAGTTTGGCCGCTAGGAGAAAACGTTTATATTAAAATATATTTAAAATTTTAATCAAACTTTAAATATTAATATAAATCAGGTTACAGCTAAAACAAAAATAACCGATTGATACAAATTAGTAAAAAAAAGTTAAAAGTCCTTCGTATGTTTAAGAAATTGAGCACGATTATTAGAAATCTATTTTTAAAATTCTAAAATCACACTCACCGAATTGCTTGAGAAAATGTCCCACTACTGAGACACATCCTTTGCTTTCCCATTGAGACTGAATCTAGTTTATTAATTCGATTTCCGAACACTCTTTGTTTCCAATTAAGTAGGGAGAGGATACTTGGGCGTCTACTTAACAGTTAATATATACTTCTTATATCTACCTAGACCAATTTATTTTTGTCTCCTTTATGCTGGCAAATGCTGCACTGCACCAAGCTATCTATTGCGGCCATTCGGAGCTCAAAATTGAGTTCAACGTCACTTTAAATTTTGCTGCGTTCCCTAATTAGAAAATCGCGTGCCATTGCGTCTAAGGGCAGCTCCTTTTCTGCTCAATGGTGGCTTTGGCAGGTTTCAAGCCGCACTGATATGATCCAGTTAGTTGGTTCATGAACGTTTCAGTCTTTCATGCAGTATTGTGGTTAAGTCTTACCTCGTCTTGGTCTAAAAGAGGGACGTGAGCTTAACACCTACACATTGGACCGAATGAATGTTTGAATGCCGTTCTGGGCACACAACCTCCTGACCTGTACAGGAAAAAACTTTGTCTGCCTCGGGAGACCCGCACCACAATAGCCCAACTTCGCTCTGGCTATTGCAGTAGGCTAAACTCATGCCTGAGCAGAATAAACGAGGATATGCCCAACCAATGCCCGGAATGCGGAGAGTCGCCACATAGCTCACGGCAACTCTTCGCATGCCCCAAAAACTCCACTCAGCTAACGTCCCTGTCCCTATGGACAGATCCCATCGAGGCTGCACGATTCCTGGGTCTTCCGCTTCCATTGAGGGACTAACCGATCTGGGCGGGGTTGTTGTAGCCGTATCTTTAATTCATAAAAATCATACTTCTTTAAGGTGTAAATACATACATTATTTAAGGTTCATATCAAATATGTTTTATTAGAAAATTGGGAAAATGAATATTTATGTAAATTCGTTTATAATGTTGAAAATATAAAATTACACATTAGAGTGGTCCAAAATAATAAAGTCGGAATTTTAATGCCGCCACCCCCTAGGATTGTTCTGAACCGAAAATAAATATACCCCTATTTTTTATTTTGAGATCAAAAACAGGGGTATATTTTTTTGGTATAGAACACTCCTAGGGGCTGGCGGCATTAAAAATGCGACCTTATTTTTTTACATACATTTTTGGACCACTTTATTACACATACGCGTAAATTGTAAACAGAAGAAAAACCACTTCTAGAAGGCATGCTGGGAAGCACTTTGTTCAACCCTTCTTGGGTAGGTCTTTTAGAATGGCTTCACTTAAGAAGGCCTACCTAAATTATCTCTTGGTTAACCACTCTTCCTTGCAATAGTATTTCATCAGGTGTAATTTTTTTGATCCTCCAGCTAGAAAAATTTTATCCACCTAATCACACTATCGCTGCATGTTTTCTTGGCCACGTACAAAAGTGCTGCCGAGATGTCATCAACAAAATAGAACAATTATCTCCAACACTCTTATCTCATTCGTCGCTACTTCTACTAGTAGCATCTTATAATTTTTGATCTCAAAAGCCGAAGCAGAAATTCGTACCTCTGAAATGGTCTTGTTCCCTTGTCTTTTCTTCAACGAAATTCTCTGTGGCAAAGCTTTTGCAATTATCCTACCTACTATTGCCTTATTTGGTTCCTTCAGCGCTAAGCTCTTCTCCATCCGACTCTGCAGCCTTAGCCCTAAGAAGCGCGCGGTTTCTCTTGAGGCTATGTCCGAATTGAGCCTACTTTACCTACTGGACCGGAGTTGGGCCAGCGTGACTCTTGTGTCACGTAGAGGTCTGATATAAACGAGAGAATAAGGTGGAGGGCGTCTTACTTGCACAATGTCCGCGTCGATATTTTTGTGCCATCGACCTCCTCTATATCCACCTCAGCCTAACCTATTTCGTCTAGCTGGTGAATAAGGTGTCCGTAGATTTCGCAGCGGGGGACCTTCCCAAAGTAGTTATTAATGTCTGCTGCTAAGGAGATGATCGAGATTCCCTTAGGCGGATGCTGGAGTTCGGAAAGTTAGATATGTATATATTGAATTGGATACGAGACAGTTCGTCATATTGTGGTACTCCGTGTTGGCTTCTCCTTGGTTTAAATGTTTTACCTCTGAATGACACCGATGACTTCCTGCTCCACAACTATATAGTTTGACACCCATTACTTCGTGATGATGTGTACTGTCGATGAGACGATGTTTCCATGGCTTGGTGGACTGTGTCGAAAACATTGGACGGGTCAAGAGTTGGTAAGCACAAAGGGCGCTTCTGATTGAGGTCGTTTGTTATTTGAGCGGTGATGGCGTTTAGAACGGTGTAGGTGAATTTTTCTGAATCCATGTCGATGTTAGACCAGGCGTAGATGATTTGTAAGTGAGGCGGGGGAGTAGTGCTTGGAATCACTTATCCATGGGGAGAGGAGCGTAGGGAGATGTCCGTTCGCCCCTTTCAGGTGCAATTTATTAATGTTCGCGCTCGTTGTGAACATGGCTAGCGAGCTGCAGCAGTTACTCGTCAGTCTGGTGTGTCTTGCTGGTCGTTACCCAGATTTGAATGCCAGAGCGCGTGACATGCATTAATCTTGTACCTGAATCTCGTAGGCGAAAGAGAGAAAACTTCGTTTTCTAGCTCTTTTATTGTCTGATTATACAAATTTCCAAACTGTCTTTAACACGGATTTCTTTTAAGTGTTATTTATTTTAGCTAACGTCAGTTGTATATGTAGTATATACTTGAAGCATTTTTTTCATATGTTGTACAGTGAAACCTCGATATAACAAACCTTGATAAAACGATTTATTCAATATACGAAAATATTTTACTGTCCCCTGAAAAAAACCTAGTTGTTGGGAGATTATCAATACAAAATTGTTCCGTAGAAATGTTGGCCATGAAAACCTTCTGAATTTATTGATGGTTAAAGTCCCGTTAGCAAGAACCTCAATGTAACGAACTGCGACTCAAAAGCCTCTACATAACGAATTCTGAATATGTTGACGGTTCGAATCCGATTAGCAAAAGCCTGTATATAACGAAGTCTTGAAGTCTGAATATGTTGACATTAAAGTCCCCGTGATAAAAAAAAAACGAAACTACACTTAGCAAAGTGTCAAAAATTTTGTTTTTGCAAAAAAGAAAATTTTATTGCGGATTCCGGTAGAATACCCAATCGGTAAAAATATTTTTGTCTAAAACGACAAACCCCTAGAAATGGGTCTGGCAGTTTTAGGACTAAAGTTAACAAAACGAAGATTTTATTGTGGATTTGGACAGGTTTTCATTTTGCTCCATATTACCAACAGTGTTTGTTATGTTTTTCTAGACCACGCGGCTTCTAAAATAACGATTTTTTCCAAAATTTTTCATTTTTCTTTGTATCGAACTTTTAATATTCTATAAATATAAGGAAACTATAGGCATAACGAAACATTTCAACTTCGTTATATTGAGGTTTCACTGCACTTATATACCCCATATATACATACATATACATTATATCCTCAT
Organism: Rhagoletis zephyria; assembly: GCF_001687245.7. Taxonomy (NCBI): domain Eukaryota; kingdom Metazoa; phylum Arthropoda; class Insecta; order Diptera; family Tephritidae; genus Rhagoletis; species Rhagoletis zephyria. Next base: position 105,537 of record NW_016158793.1, on the reverse strand, counting down.
ACATAATACATTTGTGATCATAGCTTCGTATTACTACATTCATCGATTACCTAAGTGTTTGTGTATTTGCAAATCTTTACACAAAAACATAAAAAAATTTTACATTTTACCTATTTTGTATTTTAGAAAATTACAGTCATGTGCAAAATATTAAGATCACAAGAACGATTTCCCCCAACACACAGCTATTAAAGCGACAACTGTAATTTTAACAACTACAACAATTTTATTTTAAATATTTTCACAAAATTGTTTGTTCTGCTACCTCAAAGCCTGCCATCCGGATTTTGCCAGGTGGTCTTAATATTCTACACATGTCTGTATTTTTCATTTTTAAGCTATTTTCATTATAAAATCTCAATAGGCACATATGCCCACATAGTTCATGCATATTTACATGTTCCAATGCCTAATTTGACATCAGTGTTATACTTATCACCTCACATGCAAAGCAAATAAATTACTAAAATCAGTTAATAACATAAAACTTTAAACTTATGCAATTTCGAATTCACATGCAGACGTTGCCTCTGCGAATTGGCCAAACAAATCGGTTTTACCGATCATGCCACAGATCGTTTTGCACTCGAAGGCCAACTGGCTTCCTATAGACACTTGGTAAGTAGCAAATTGTCTATTTATGAAGTACTCGTATAAATTAACTTTTTAACTCTGTTTCGTCCCTTGCAGCAACCGGAGGTGGTTCGTCGTGACATTCGTTTTGCGCGCCAACTTCAACTCTCATCCAAAGTGAAGGTACCCTTTCCGCATTCCTTATCGGTGGTGATGCGCGAAACCCCCGGTGGCTATTTATCGCTCTTCACCCAGGGAACCGCCGACATTATAATGGATTTCTGCGATGATTTCTGGGATGGCAAAGACTTGCGTCCGCTGTCGCCGCAAGACCGCAAAAAGGCGCTCGATTTCTATCAACGCAGTGCGCTCACCGCCTACTGCACGGCCTTCTCATATCGCCCACTTCGCCATGGCATAAATGGCGCGCTAAGCGGCGCAAAACATACTGGCGGTCCAATTGCCTATCTGGAGTTGCCTCCCGAATCAAAGATACGTATGCGGCATGTAGATCGCGCACACTGTGACTTCGAAAGTGGACATAGCCATGTGAAGTTAAGCCATAGCATCAGCACCGATTCGCTGCTGTTCTCTGAAAGCAAAGACGACGACATTAATGATGTGGATGGTTGCTTTGAGATGCAGTGCCATCAGGTGTTCATCGGTATGGTGACTATGCAGTACCAAGCGCAGACAGATATAGTGCAATTGGTAGAGCGCTTGGAACGCGCTTGCATACGTTTCGTACACTTCAGCAAGGAAAATGAGTTGCGTTCGCGTGTGTTTTCGGAGAAAATGGGTCTGGAATCGGGTTGGAATTGTCATATATCGCTATTGAATGAGGCAGACGACAAGGCGTCGACGAATACTGGCGCGGCCGCAAACAGCAGCGCTGAGAAGGCTAACACTAGTGGTACGTCAGCGGCTGGGCAAACGCCCACGCGATCTGGTAACAAAGAAGCGCATGTTACTATTGCGAATAATATCAACAACATTGTCGAGTCCGCTCATGATCACTCAACAGCCATAAGCATCATCAAAAACAAGAACAACACTGCCACAAGCACCAATTCGACCACCACTGCCATCAGTAGTAGTAAACCTTCATTGCCTCATAAAGTTGAAAACATAACTCAGTGCAATAGCATGCACCACAACACCACCATCATCAACAACCAAAACAACAACAAAAATAGTAGTAGTATTAGTAGCACGCATCACAATCATCAAATGCACCTAAATACATCGAATATTGCAGGAGGTACAACCGGCGCTGACAATGATGCCGATGACGAAGGCAGCGATTTGCATCGCCTACTGCCGCCCGCCAATCTCGAGTCTTCCAAAGCGCTTAGTTCATCAGCGCCTGGCGCAATCTCTAATCCGGGCGACTACAGTGCGGTACAGCTTAGTTCATCGCCGCCGTCGCGTCGCAGCAGCGCCAGCTGTGGGGACGGTAACGGAAAAGTGGAATCTTTACACCTGGTTGGAGACGGCGACGAAGGTAATGCTATAAAAGCTGCAGCTGAAGCTGATGCCGAGGAGCAGCGCCAGTCAGAGGACTCTGCAATGGATGAGAACTGCCGCTCTATGAGCATCATTACGGAAAGCACGGAACAGAGCGCACCTGTGCACTTTGATATGTCGAATCGTGCGAAACTGCCGCGCGGTATCGAAAATATACGGCCGCATTTAGAGCAAGTGGATAACGTGCCGCTACAAGTATCGCTTTTCACCGACTGTTCACCTGAAGCGACGCGTCAAATGCTTGACATCATGCAATCGTATGGCGAAATTGTCGTCTGTCTCGGCTCTTCGGCCAGCAACTCAAACGCAAAGATCTTCTTGCAGGCCGACTGCAGCATTGCGGTTGAACCGCTGTACCCACAAGTTTGCCAAGATATTCCCGCATACACGGAGGGAAACCTAACTAACAACAAATTGCGTTTGTTACGCTTGAAAAAAGACCTCAATGGCGAAGAGAAGTATGGCAGTCATGAGCCTTACACCACCGAAGAGCTGCTCGAGAGCGGCTTCTATGGCAATGACGAGCCGCAAATGCGTCCAATGCAATCCACGGGTAATACTGTGTCGCCTGTTTATCTAAGCAGACTACTCAACTCCTTGCCATGTTCCATATCGGTGTGCCGCGATGAACCTTTGTCACTGGTAGCCATTATCGAGCTATCGCGTCGTTTCTCTTCAGGACTCTGGAATTGCATACAGTACTGGGCTTGCTGTGCTGGTGCGCTTTCGGTGATTAACATTTTGAGTGCTTGCCTTTCCTTGCCGCCGCTGCTGACGCCACTCATGGTTATCTATTTGATGAGTATACCGGTGCCGTTAATAGCTCTCGCTCTAGCGCACATCGATGTCGACCCAAAGATTATGAATCGTGCAACGGGCAAGAAGCAAACTGAATATGACACACGCGTATTTGGTTTTGTGGTTTGGTGTTACGGCTGCAAGTTCATTGCGCCCATTTTGGTGCTGGTGAGTATGTTTAATAGACTAGCATAAGCTTACGTTTGGATTTTTTTATAAAATCGGATGTTATCTACTAGATACTCTGCTAAAATATGTACATACATATATGTAGATAAAATATTCAAAAGAAATACGGATATTACGCGTCCCAAAGCGGAGCATTATCGATAAATCGATGGCCCCGAGATACTTTATCTTAACTGGTCGATAACCCTCAAACTTTCTTATCCTGAATGCCGTGCGAAAGACTGTCTTAATTCGATGAACTATCTTGACTTTGTATTAACTAAGCGCTCTCAGACAAACTATCCTAACTGAGACGCGCTTATTAGTTGTGTATAAGCTCCATAGCTTAACCACTTTACATACGACCCAAAAAAGGTGAGTTAGTACAGAGTTAGAATAGTTCATCAAGTTGAGAAAGTCTATCGAATGGCATTCAAGATAGGAAAATTTGACCGTTATCGACCTGTTGAGATAACTGAGTTCGAGGCCATCGAAATGTATCCAAAGGAGTACCGGTGAATACTATACCACTAAACATATTACACAAAACTGTCTATGAAAGTATCGCCAAGATGCCAATGAATATATTAAAGCCTATATCCGAGAATATTGTATATATAATATATTATGTGTGTCGAGAAATAAATAGGTAGCAATATCGATATTCATATCGAAAATTATATCGGCAAATAAATCGATAGGATGCGATTAATATGTTTATGTATAAGTAAAGCAAAAAATACCATGTCGATAACGAACTTTAGCGAATATAACCGTTGTCGATGAAAATGTCGTTAACGAATAATGCGTGCGAATATAATATTGCGCCGAAGCTTTGATCGTAAATATTAAAAAAGTATGAAGTTTAAATACTTTTTAACTCCTAAGGCCAATCGTGTAAACTTACTACTAAACATAGATAATGTACGTATACCTGCTACCCACCATTAACCTTTCCTCCTGCTTTCATTCCACAACAGATTTTAGCCTATTGTACATTTATGGCACATCCCATCGAACTCATGGACATTGACGAAGAGAAATTTCATATAAATTTGCATATCGCGCGCATTTTCTCATTTCTTGGCATTTTAGTACATTTTGGTAAGCATCCAAAATTTGTAAAGTAACTATTTAAGTTATGTAAATATAATTGAAAGCATTTTCAAATTTCAGTGATGATTTCTGCCAGCTTCGTGCATCGGGATCACTCGCTGTGGCAGCGCAATCCCTTCCGCAATAGCATTTGGTTCTTCACCTGCAGCTGCACACTACTTCTGCATGTAGTTGTTTGTGCAGTGCAGATTTTCCTGCACGACACCTACTTCAAAGAGGCATGTGGCATGTGGCCGGCAATAGTTTTTCTCTACTGTGGAAGTTTGATAAGTCTGACTATCACAGAAATATGCAAGTGGCAGGAAATTAAGTGAGTTTCTCAAAAATTTATTTTTAAAATCGATATTTTTTGTAATGAATTCACGATTGCTTTCGTCACAGGGTAAACACGCGTTATCAGCGGCGTGCGAGACTAGACTTTGGCACCAAGTTGGGCATGAATTCACCTTTTTAAAAAGCGACTGAACAAAAGCGATGAGTATTCAACAATCTAAAGAGACTAATTTCGACATCAAAGAAATAAAAAACAAAACGATGCAAGGATGATGCATTAAAAAGACCATAAACTATTATTATAAAAACTACTTAAAGAACACATTAAAAAAACAAAAAGATAAGCAATTCAAGACGTAGTGCCAAGGCTGCGGCTAAACTAAATAATAACGAAATTATGGAATCACAAAATAAATAAAAAAATCAAACTTATTTGTACTTATGTGTCGTTTTTGAAATGCGAATGCGCCGCTGACACTATTTAATATTAAAGCCTTTCATCAAGTTCGCTAACGATGAGCAATATGCATTTACATCCATATGCCAACGAAAAAAAATAATAGCAGTGACCAACTTTGGTTTTTTTTTTTATATGTTTGAAATGATTTATATACATACATACAGTCAACCAATCTTGGCAAACTTTTTATAAAAATATGGTTAATTCTACATCAAAACCCCCAAAAATCAGAGTTCCAGGCCTGGTGGAAAATTAAAGAAAATTCTGTAAATTTTTCATAAAATATTGCACATTTTAATTACATTCTTTAGAACAAAAAATTGAGTATTCACTTTTTTTGCCCATTTAATTTTAGTATAATAAAGTGCAAGTTAGAGGTAGCTAGGAAGGTGTTGCTCATTTTCTCTGTATAAAATTGTTGTTATATGGGAAAAAAATGTGCGACATGCCTTAGAAAAAAATTTGCCAAAAACCAGTGGTAAGTCCTAGCTACTTCAAAGTTGCACTTTATTGCACTAAAATTGAATTTTCTAAAGAAGTGCACACTCAGTAATAAATAATGTAATTAAAAAGTTCAATGTTTTAAAGAAAATTTGCAGACTGCCGTTTGTAAAAGTCGATAATACCGACATATTATGTTCTATTTCAATCGCACTTAAGAAGAAAATAAAAGTTAGTGGCAGCTGCAGCACTAGCTCCAAATGCAAATAATTTTCCTAAATATAAGTGCACACATACATACATATGTTTGTATGTACAGTAAATATTTCCTTAAACATTTTCTATTAGCAGCGCATTCGCATTTAAGCGCATATAAAACTCAATAGCATCTAAGTTTTTAGTTGTTAGTGTGTGCATTTTTTAACTTACATACATATGTACACTTTCCTTTGCTAATGAACTACATATGTTTATGTTCACATTTTTGTAACGTATTGTACATACACACATATACCATTTAACAAAGAGTTATTTATGAATTTATCGCTTTAATACTTATGTAGTACTAACTCAGACATTTGTGAAACTTTCAATGTTTTATGTATTCAAACTTGCGAAAGCAAGAAAAGTAAAATGCAAAAAAAAAATAAATGAATTTTTTTTATCAATTGTTTTTTTTTTGTGCGGTTAATTCGATTTCACCATTTTTATTTCCGAACTTTCATATTCGAAAAAGTGGAGTGCACGTTTAAAAAGTGTTAAATTTTTTTATAAAAGTATTGTTTATTTTATTATCAAAATATACAAACTTTAGAAAAATGCAAACAATTTTTAACTTTTTAATCCGAATCTTTATACAATTTTTTGGTATGCAGTTACATGGTTCATGTAGTAAAAAAAGTGCAAGTTTTAAGCGGCTAAAAATCGCGTTGAATTTTAATAATTTTTCTTTGCTGAAGGCGTTTTTGGTTTTTTCATATAACAAGTGCAATTTTCAAAAAAAGTGCCGTTGGTGTAAACTTTTTTTTTTAATTGTTTTGCACATTTTATTCCACAAGAAATTCTTCTTTATATGGAAAAAAGTGCAAAGAGCTACAGCAAAAAATATAGTCAAATTAAAAGCGATTTTTTAGCAGAAAATTGTTTGGAAAATTAAAAAAAAATCAGATTGAAAAGTTCAAAGTTTTGATGAAAATTTGTTAATTTTTTCGAGTTTGTAAAAAATTTAAAAGTTTGATTTATATAGTTTTGGTTAAAGCACGAGCAATAGTTTTATAAAAAATAACAAAATAAAAAAAATAACTTGAAAAACTTTGTAAATATTTAAAATAAAATATCACCATGCACTTAGTTTTGATCGTCAGCGTATGTAGAACTGCTGATAGAGCAGATTATCTCGTCCATTTCTTAACAGAATTTTTTTTTATTATACGTGCATTTATTTGTTGGATCTGCTTATTTAACATCTATTAAGCCTAACAAGTTTAAAAATCTTACGTCTAATTTACAATAATATAGTTCAAACCATGTGGTTTGAATGATTTCTTTTAATCAAAAAAGCAGAAACGCGAGTGAATTTGAGTCAAGTGCGCATTGTATTCAAATTGGCAAGGGTTGAAATTCCCTCGGAAGTGAATTGCAGAACACAATACAATACAATAATATTTAATTTTATTTCTTATAACCGTTATGGTCTCTGGTATACAGTGCTGCAAAAGTAACTCGAATTGTGAGGAATTTAGTTACAAATAATATATTGAAGTCAGCGCTTGTTGCTCCAAAATTTGTTGAAAACAGTTTTTCTAAAAAAAAATTTCACCTGGTCACCGCAGCAGTCGCCAAACATTTTGCTGCTCGATTTTTCACCAGGCGCTCAGAAGCAGGAAGCAAGCGCCCGCCGCAAATTCCAGCACGAAATCGTTGCCTGAATTTAGGCTACATCACCACAGTGGCTACAAAAGTACTGCGAAACAAGTTTGGGAGGCAGTGTACTAGTAGAGTCAGATGGCACAGTAGCGGCAATTTAAAAACAACAACAGCTGATTTATTTTGTCACTTTTTTATTTATTTATTTATTTATTTACCATTTAACATTTTTTTTATATAATTTTCTGTTTGAAATGGTTGTTACAGGTTTTAATGAACATATCTTGCTTTTGCAATATATTTTAACAAGCCGCAGAAAAAACCTTGCACAAAAGGTACATAAAATTGTAGAGCGTAAATACAACAAATATTAACAGTTACTCGTTTGAAATAAGCTACATGCGCGTTATAAATACCAATACATATATTTTTTCTTTTATCATCTTGTTGGCAAATAAGAAAACTACAAATTCTCCAAGCATGTGCAATGTTCCGAGTTTATATGTGAGGATATACTTGCATCGGTTTCGCTGTCTAGTTCAGCTTCATCTTTGGCTACATTTAAATTTCGCGCTGAAACTGATTTTATAATTGTTATTTTTCTTTATAATAATAGGTACATATAAAATGNACGTGTAACTATATATTTACTTATTAACATGCATAGATATATATATGTATGTATGTATGTACATATACTGTGTGCATCTCAAAATATATCTTCTAGAGGCGCTTTACCTGCGAGATGCATTCATAAACATATATGCACATACAAGTAGAAACAACTGTATGTATGTGATTTTTAGTAGCTGTTGTGGTAGTCGTAATAGTAGTAGTAGAAATAATTTAGTAAGTAATTTTAGTTGTAACTGTAGTAGAAAAAATCCTTTAAGAAGGTTGCATAAATTCATGAGAAGATGACGACTGCAACGCCATAGCACCACAGTGGTGGTTTATACTTCTGGATGCTCAGTTGTGTGACGCAGTGTGGTTGTTATCGCAACAGTGCTGCGATAGTTGGAGCAACGTGAATTACTCACTTTTGGGAATCTCGTGCACCTTGAATATGTTCGACAACTCGTCCAGCAGTGTTTCACTTCGATAGGAAACACGGATATCGGGCACATTCGTGCGCGTAATGTCATTACCAGCAACACCTTCACGGGTATAATTGGGACCGAGCCAATGTTGTTTGACCTGAGAAGATAAGATGGTGATAAAATTAGTTTAAGATGAAAATCTAAAACAACAACAAAATATGAGCATGTTGTGACATGTTTTAATGAATAAGCGAAGTACTCCTGTAAAGTATTTTAGTACGATTTTCAAATTGATTAAGAATCTACAGCAGTTTTCACGAAAATAGCAGCGCGACGTATTCACATACTTTGATAATTTAATTTCCTTTTATTTAATTTGAATAATTTCTGTTATAAAAATATAATTTATTCTATGACAAAAAGCGTACAATCGTCCAATACTCGGAAACAAAAAGTGAAAAGTGAACCGGTTAGGGGAAAATGAAACTAATGATAAGGCGAAGTGTTAAATTTCACACTTTCTAAAAAATGTATAACAATTCAAGAAATTCAGGACTTTTGAGTATGCCGATTTAAGTTTAAAGTTGAAACATATCTACGGTATATATATTATACTCTTTTCCTATCCTTTCAATGGACTTAATTTTTGTAACACACATACCTTATGCGGGAAGCCACTCATGATTACACTATTGCGAGCCAATTCGCACATATCACATGAGCTAAGCTTCCACACTTGTGCCGCAATGCTGTACTCCTCCATTAGCGGTTCCTAAAAGAAAGTAAAACAAATTAATAATTAAATATATTTCTTCTCAAATCGTCTTACCTTTGTGAAGTGAAATTGTAATGGATCATCAGTCGATAGTGAGACAATTAAGCCACGTGCTAAATATTCTGGCAGCGGATTGCGATGATAGTTGAGAAAAAGTGAATTGTTGGAAAGTGGAGACATGGCAATACCAATCTGAGACAAATAATACAGATACTGCAGTACAGGCACTTTTCGCAACAGCAGACCGTGAGATATATTCTCAGCCATTAGGTAACCGCAAACTAAATGCTGCACAGGACCAGCCTCGCCGCAATGCGGACGTAAAACAAATGTGTTCATGCCACGCGCTCTAGACGAAAAAAATAAATACATATGTAAGTGGAATTGTTAATAAAAAATTATAAGCTAAAAGCTTGAAACAATAAAGACCCACTCACTTTCTGTACTGATTCAATACCGTCATATTTGCATACATATAATAAATATAATAAGCATATGGCGGATTTTCCTCTTCGCTCCACGCTTCTGGTGTTAGTATATCCACATCGATAATTGGATTCTCTGGTTTTGATTCATCGTCTACCGAATCGAAGCCGATGACATACTTGAGGAATCGATGCAATTCGGGATGCTCATTAGGACGGCTGGTAGCCTCGAATAGAGGCAGAAAGATATTATCCAGGATATTTTGGAATGAATTCATCAAATTGTTGGATTTGAATATATCACTAAAAAGAGGGGTAAAATACGATTATGTTATTTGAAATCAATTCATTTTTATATAAATAAATTTATAATTTTATGTGCTTACTAAAGACGTGGAATCTGTATCAGCCAGCGTACATTTGTCGAATGCACATTGTAATCGATGGCCCATTTGGCTAATTTTTTCCACTCATCCGGCGATTTACCGTAAATGGAAAGACGCAATTCTGCATTTTGGTATTTCGATTCCTCTAAATCATAGGCAACTTCCTAATTAAATTATAAGGCAAAAATATATTGAAAATATATTTTGAATGTTTTATGTGCACACATTAGGGTGGTCCAAAGAAAGTAAAATTGGAAATTTAATGCTCTCACATGTGTATTTTATATCGGGGGAAATTTTTTCGTAGAAAATGGTATGGAGCCATTGAAAATCAATATTTTACAATCGGCAAACTTTCGATATTAAAAAATTGTTAAACAATTGGATATTATTTTTTGATGGCTTTTGAAGAGAACACAGTTTGCGGATTGAAAAATATTGATTTTCAAATAGCTTTTCCCCCTTGTAAAATATGTACATGGGGAAACTTTGAGCGCTTTGAGGTACCTCTAAATAATTTTTTATAAAAAAAAAAAACGTGGATATATTTTTTCGATATAGAACAATCCTAGGGGGTCAGAGCATTAAAATTCCTACTTTACAAACATATATACATATTTATAAACATTTCAGTTTTCGAAAAAGATATTTAACTTGTATGTTTCCTGTGTCTACCCTTACCTTAATAATTTGCGCAAAATATTTGCCATTCGAATAGTTATCCGTCTTTAGGAAGACCTCACGTAAACGCGACTCACCGATCGGATTGTATTTGGAATTGAATTTGTCAAAGCGATGGAATGTGTTCCGATCTGCATGCACGTCCAACATATCTACGGTAAGATCATAGGTAGTTAGGTTCATCGATTGGAAAACATCTCTCAGTGACATTTGTTGACCTTTGGTAACTGTCACAATTTCATCGGAATTATTTTTTAGTGTCTTCTTAATAAAACGTAATAGATGTTTTTGATTCATGCAAGAGGCCGCGTGTATGTGAGTGTCCACTTTTCTAAAGGTGAGAAGAAGAAAAAGAATTAGTTGAAAGTACCATAAAATGCATGGGACCATATTTAAATAAAGAACTTTGGTTAGAATTTTTTTTTTCGAAAAATGGTTTGGACAACATATATGTGGCAGGGAAAGTTCGAACATAAGTTTTCGAAAAAAAACGACTTTGAAGTTAATAAGTGAATTTGCGACTGTGAATTTTCATGACCACGTTACACCAATATAACAGTTAATAACTAGACAGTTTGAGAGGTAATCTTCGAAAACTTTGTCCTCACAAAAACGGCAGCTTTTGAGACAAATAAAAGGAGAAACTATTGACAATACCCAAGACAATTGTCCGGCTGGTTCTGAGATACGTTGCGTCGGTTTGTTCATCAGAGATTAGTTAGACCGGAAGAAGGCTTAGACTGCCACAAAATCACACTCCGAAAAGCCGGACAATTCGTTATGATGATGCCTGAACATCAATTACAAACTTATGCCCTTACGCTCATTGTAAAGCAACATAATTGTATGTTAAGTAAACAATTTCTGTCGCTTTGTTGCGACACAAATCATCCGATCTGCTACAATTTTGAAGCTGCTACCCGGAAGACAATTTAGGTCGGCGTTCATAAGGAATGCCGTCCTATAAGGCTTACCGAACAAGTGCTGAAAGAAGAGCTTCCGTGCAGGTATTATAACGGGTGATTTTTTTGAGGTTAGGATTTTCATGCATTAGTATTTGACAGATCACGTGGGATTTCAGACATGGTGTCAAAGAGAAAGATGCTCAGTATGCTTTGACATTTCATCATGAATAGACTTACTAACGAGCAACGCTTGCAAATCATTGAATTTTATTACCAAAATCAGTGTTCGGTTCGCTTTACGTCCGATTTATGGTCTACATAATCGACCAAGTGAGCAAACAATTAATGCGATTGTGACCAAGTTTCGCACTCAGTTTACTTTATTGGACATTAAACCAACCACACGAATGCGTACAGTGCGTACAGAAGAGAATATTGCGTCTGTTTCTGAGAGTGTTGCTGAAGACCGTGAAATGTCGATTCGTCGCCGTTCGCAGCAATTGGGTTCGCGAAACACATTTCGAACCGAACACTGATTTTGGTAATAAAATTCAATGATTTGCAAGCGTTGCTCGTTAGTAAGTCTATTCATGATGAAATGTCAAAGCATACTGAGCATCTTTCTCTTTGACACCATGTCTGAAATCCCACGTGATCTGTCAAATACTAATGCATGAAAATCCTAACCTCAAAAAAATCACCCGTTATAAGGGCTTTTCCGATTTAAATATTTGATAGGAACTTTATATAAATACATTAAAGAAGTATGATATTTCTGAATTAAAGAAGGAGCTTTAGAACAACTACTCCAAAGAGCCTTCTGAAGTACATATGTATATACCTTCTGGAAGCCCTTCTATGATAAGCCAAAGCAGACCTCCCTTTAATGTGTCCCTCTCCATATACAAAAAAAATAGAAGGAAATACAGAATGGGAGTCCTCTAGACTCTCAGTAAGGCCTTTTTGCAGGGCTTTTAGCTCCTGAAGTTATTTGATGGGCATATTCTACCTTACTAACATAATCGTTAATGGGTAGCACGTTCTTGGTTGGGACACTGAATCTATCTGAGATATGTAATAAGCTAAACTGCATACATGCATATCGTAAACCTAACATTTTAATTTCTTTGAGTGGTGATTAAAAAGTTTATAGAAATTGTAGTTTTCTAGTTGCGAATCTCTTTTAAATGTTGTGCTTTATTGAAGATTCTAAATTTAATGTTTTAGTACCAATTTTTTTTGATTCTGAGAGGTATTTAGTGACTTTCGTACAAAAACTGGATTTTAAATGAATATTGGCATTGGGATATACTACTATAACCAAATCAGGTGTTGAAAGAAACATATTTAGTTGGCGACACTAAACTCAATGGATGCTAGACAGCGTGTGGACAGCGTTTATAAAAAAAAAATCTTACTTACCTGATGTTGTAGAAATCGCGATGTGGCACCGCTTTCTGTGAGGCTAACTCACGCAGCTCATTCAAGAGAACGTGTAATTGGAATTTCGACGAGAGATAGCAAAGACGGCGATAACAAAATGATTTCCTATGTAAAAAAAAGAAGAAAGGATAAAATAATAGCAAAGCCATAACAATTGGTTTAGCCAACTTACAGTGGACCATCGACGATCATGTTGCACATAACTTGCATATCGTTCACAAATTCTTTGAGATTTGGATATTCACACTTAACTACTTGCGTGCATTCCTGTTAAAGTAGGGGATAATCAGAAAAGCAAAACAATTAAAACAACAAATTAGTATACATAGTTTACCAATATGGCGCACTTACCTTATCCTTGTAGACGTGGAAGACACCATTAATACTTTTGATAGCATATTCGTTATCAGGTGGAAACTCCAAGTCCCATGGGTCGGACGTGTCAGTTGGCGGATGTATGGGATGGTCTACATACGATTACCCGAGTGTGCGCCGTTTGATGGAGTCGAGTGTCGGATGTCGGGTGTGGGGTGCCAAATGACGATTTACATGAAGATGGTGCCGGTGGGGCGTGGCGTGTCCCAGTTGTATAGTTGTGTTTGGGTGTGTAGTTGTGTATTCCATATTCGAAATTGCATTTGCATATTTTTTGTTGTTGTTGATATTTGTTTTTTTCAATTCATTACGTGTTGTCGTTATTATAATTACAACAAATTGCATTCGATGCATAGCGTTGCGTTTCAAAAATAGTTTTACGCATACGCATGCACATATCGATGTAGTGTACGTCATAAGTGTAAAAGTGTCGCATAAAAATAAAGAAAAGAGGAAAAAACCAAACCGAAATGTTTATTTGTTGCACTACCAATCAGTGTTATCTAGTATATAATTGCACATGTATGTATGTCAATTATTGTGTATGTATGTATTTATTCTATAGGCATATTATACTGTATCTACACGTATACATACATACGTATGTATGTATATTCGCTAATACTAAACGCTAAGTTGATTAAGCGCATCACAGAGGTGAACACAAAGAAAATAGGCACACAAAAAACACAGTTACAAAAAACAAAGGTTTCAAATTCAATTGAATAGCGTGAGTGGGCGGCTTAGAAATACAAAAACACACTCGGCAAAAAAAAAACGAAATATAAACAAGTTAAATGCAGCACAACCGACCAACGCTGCTCGTAAAGGTCACGGCTATGGGCACACAATATTCAAGGATATTTAACTGCCGGCTCTTTGTAAATATGTATAGCATTTATGAATGCTTGTATGAAAAAAGATTTTAACTTGTAACTGCAATTGTACATGGTTGTGCACAAAAACAAAAGAGTGCACTTGCATACGACTACATACATACAGTATCGGTCATATCTATAGCACGCCATTTCAAAGTGATGTTGTGTGCCACTTATATTTATTTATTAATTTTTAAGAATTTTCAATTCAAATATAGTTCACTCTCAGACAAAGCCCATATAAACGCAAGTTTAACAATTTGTATAAAACTACAAAAAAGAGCAACAAATTTTCACCTAAATTTCAAGGTTTTTTCTCCGAAGTGTTGGAATTTTTTTGAGTGCGCTGTTTTATAGCCCATTAAATTTTAATCTAATAACGTGCAAGTTTCAAGAGGCTAAAAGTTACCGTTGATTTTTTGGATTTTTTTTTTTGCCAAAGGTGTTGCGGATTTCTTCCATATACATACAAATAAATCGAGTTTATCCATTTTATGGAAGCCAATGCGACAAGAAATCTTAAAAATGAACGATAATCCGCAGCCACTTGAAATTTGCACATTATCAGACTAAAATTGAAGGGGCTAAAAAACTGTATACTCAAAAAAATTCTAACACCTCCGAGAAAAAAGTTTGAAATTTAGGTGAAAATTTGTTGCACTTTTGTTTGTCTGAGAATGCACTATATTTTAATTGAAAATTCTTAAAAATAAATAACTAAACATAAGTGGCACACACTATCACTCTGAAATGGCGTGCTATAGATATGATCGATACTGTATATGTTATAAGGCATAGGCGACTTAAGCGTTAGCAAATTTTTCTATGTATTATGGTGGTCCTTAAAAATCAAATTAAGGATTTTTTTAGGTTTCACCCCCTCAATCGATAATACCGCGACCAAAGATATCACATATAAATGTTGGTCCCCTTGGCGACACGCCTCAACCGTCTCTAATCGGGACCAAAATTTAAATGTGATAGGCTTAGGAATTCTTAGGAAAACAAAGTTGGCCGTACACCCCTGAGTCTAACTGCCATATCCAAACAAAAGCGTTGAGGGAAGCGTTTTCTGTCGCCTAGCGTTAACACGCAAAGTGTCGTACATAAGCAAAAGCGGTAACGCTTCGTCAAATGTTCAAATAACAGCAAAAACGAGCATAGGTTTGAGTGTGCAAAATACGAAAATGACAGTTTCGTCGTTTAGGCGCAAACAACTTCACTTCTTAACGCCCTGTCAAAATCGGATATTCCGACTGCTCAACGTCGTCGCCGCGGTATATCGGCATGCTTCGTACAAATTGTATGGGCATGAAAAATTTTTGACAGCTAGACAACGCCGACGCTTTTATTCAGGTATGCCTGTGCGGTATATTTGCAAAGTACTTTGGAAAAATTAATTTTTTTTTTTGGCTTTTTACGGTGACACCTAAATTAGGCAATAAAATAGTTTGTTCAAATAGTTCTACTGGGATAATTAAATTACTTTCTTAGCAAAAGTTTTTCGAAATTGTCTGGCAAAAATACTTCATCGGTGTCCCTAAAATAGCGCGTCAAGCGCCAATTTGGGTAGGTATTAGGTACCAAATAAGCTACAAAAAAAAAATCTATCAAATAAATTTTCCAACGAAATTCCTTTTTCATTTTCCTTAGTGCTAGTTACTGCCTATTACTATCGTTAAATTCGAATTTCGGACTTCCTTTTTCTATTTAGGATATTAAATTAGAAATTTAATTTAAAATGAATTAATTTTTAGATTTTTATGAAAATTGATACAAATTTCTAAAATGCCATCAAGAAAAATAGATCCCGAGATATCTAAACAAAAATAGCTAAATTATTGGAAGGAGAAAAAGTTAAATTTCGCAGGCCCGTGTAATTGATTACTTCAGAATGTGGTATTAGTAGATCACCTGATTTGATTTTTTTTTATTTATTTTTTTCCAAATAATTTGGTCTCTAAAAAGTGTAAAAGGTTGTCTATTATTTTTCACAAAAACTCCAAATTTCCAAAATATATTTTCATGGGAAACCTTTTTTCACAAAAAGAAGCGATTGAAGACCAACTTTGAAACCGTTCGCTCAGCTGAGTAGCACAAACGGTAATTAATGGACCTTGCTAAGAATGGATCAATTACTTTGTTCCAGTGGTCCAGGACATAGTAAGAAATAGTATTAAATTACAGGAAGTCGTTACCGTACACAAGAATTTTTCTCACTGGGGACACTTTTGAGAGAGTAAGAGAGCAACTCTTCTCGGTCCGAAGTTATAGGATCTTACACGAGGTTTTTCTTCCTGCAAGTTCATGAAAAGTGTCAAACGATAGGCCGGGTTGCATTTGTAAATAAAAACAGAAGGCGCTGAAAGCAAAAAAACCTTACATTTGTTAAAAATGGAAGTAAACAACGAAATATTTGAATAATGTGTAACGCAATAATGCTACTACCTGTTTCATATGCCTTGGTGCTTGTAAAGCATTGTTGGTGTAAGTATTATAAATAGATTTCTTCTTTTCAAAGTTGACTCACAATTTAGCTAGTTTCAGAATATGCGCATATGGATATTAAAAATCTCCTGAGTATGTACTACATATAAATGAGGACAGCTTCATAAACATATCTTTTACATAAGCTTAAATCATTTAAGGTGCCATTATTCCCCTCCCACTTAGGCACCTCGAAAATATAGGCTTTCAACCTTTCAACAGATTATTTGGAAGCCAAAAACCCTTAACCATGAAATGTTGTTTTGATTTGAGGAAATAAAAACAAGATATTAGGTGTCAGGTTGTGGGTGTACGTCAACGATGATCAAATCTCTGTCTTGCATTATTAGTTCCAATAGAACGTCTGAGTTTGGACGGCATTCACAGATTTTGCCGATTTTCAAAATGTCAGATTGAACCAGACAACACCTACTAGTCGCAGAATATATGTAGCTGCCCTCGCATATAGACATACAAAGGGATGAGTCATAAGGCTGTTGATTTATTTAGCCGACAGATTGATAATATATGAGATACAAATGGTAGCTCCTCTACATGATTTCTTATTAAATCAACAGCTGCATGTAACCTTGTTAAACCCCGATACATATAGTATGTACATGTGTATAATTTGATGCGTAAAATGGCGAACGAAATATAGTCTGGATTTAAACACAAAGCAGAACAAAGAACTTAAAGAATTTCAAAAAGCGGAAAAAATTTTGCGTGCAAATTAATGGAATCACTCAAACGGAAAATAAATAGAGGCAAAGGAAATGTAAAAAATAAAATTTAAAAAAATAAATAAATAAATTGTCATAATAAATTTGTAATCAGGAAAACATAGGCAAAGCCAAAAGATAAACACGGCAATAAATTGCAGATCAATCACATTCCAACATACATACATAAATATTGAAAAGTCTTAGGAACATTTCCGATTTCTAGATGATTTACATTCACATAAGTGTATAAGCAAGTAACTCATTGTCTTAACTGTGCAATAAAATTTTGAAATTGAAACAAAGAATAGCAAATCACATAAAAAAAACCAAAAATAAAATACAGAACTCATTCGCCCGCTGCAGTGGTGAAATGCAAAAACGAACGAATTACCTGTCTGCGAACTGGGGAGGCTGATCTTGCGTATTATAGCTATAAAAAGAATAATGTTGGAAATAAAATATTTATATTTGTCCAAAATAAAATCATAAAAGATAACAAAAAAAAAAACAAATAAATAAAACGAAAAGTGTGTGACTAAAACTAGCACTAAAAACAATTTTGAAAAAAAACGTAATTTATTTTTGGAAAATTCAACTTTAGAGCAAATAGTTATGAATACAAAAAAGAATGGAAAAAAGTTTGCAGTGCGATAGGCAAGAAGAAAAACGACACGACAAAGCGACGTTTGCGTTTGTACTAAATATATGTATATTAAGTGTATAACTGTTATTTGGAGGAACTTAGATTGTTAAAAATCCTACAACTTTGCTTTGTACATATTTACAATAAAAGATTATAAACAATAAGTACATGTAATAAGTATTAAAATTACACCAATCGAATTATTGCTAAAATAAACCAAATAAGACGTGTACATATCTATGTACATAGTATGTATTTATGTAGTATTTATAAAGTAATCAAAATTGAAAACTTGCTACTAAAGTCTACATTAGAACAAAAATATCGAAATTCGATAACCCTCTACAAATTATTAGAGAACTGTGTGTAGCCTATGAGTAAGTACTCTTCTAATAGCAAAACAAAAGCCGTAACAGATCAAACTTACCAGCAATGGTCTTTCGATTCTCGTGCTCAATCGTACCGAAACGATTACGTTCGTGTACGGTTTTCAGAAAACGGCGAGTTGTTGTCGGGAATGATTGACCAGAATGTAACATATAGCGCTCGCGTAATTCCAACGCTTGTATTAGTAGGGTGGAGGCGCGTTCTAAATCCTCCAATGGCACACCGCTAGTATCCTCACCAGAAATGGAGACACGCTGAAAATTGGGCAAATCGTGCTCCTCTGCATCGACGGTCTCCATTGTCGCTAAACTCTCATCACTGGTCAATGATGTATATTTTTCCGCTACATTAGCGGGTCGGCTAGAAAACCGAAAAAAAAAAAAAAAATGGAAATGATCAAGAAAATTATTAAAAAATTTAGTTAAAGCTCGTCGGCTTAATAGCTACAGTTGTTTATGTGTTTATGACATTTTTTTTAAACATTGAACTTTTGAAATACATTCTAATTGGGTTGTTGGTGTTTCTGACTGGGTAGGAGTATGATGGAACGATTTTTCGTCATACCTTGTCAAATTTTAATTGTACTTTTTGAGCTTGTAAGCTGAAGAAAGCAGTACCAGCTGACTGAAACCATGATTCAATAATTAAAGGTTTACTCACTAGTGACATTAGAGTTTGGAACCTTCCTTACAAAAGCTTAGCGTACACACACACGAACCCACACACAGTGCCTTGCTAAGGGAGACGATTTTGTCAAGAGGGAGCGAGAAAACTGTTTTCTGAGCAAACCTTTTATTATTGAACCATGGACTGAAACCATATATTAATTACACCAGCATACAAAAAAAATGGTGTGTGCTTTTAACCAGACCCTATTTCGACCCTCTGAATCCGAATCTCAGGTCCGTTTGATATCGAAATTTCGGAGGTGTACCTGCCATTTTTTTCACAATTTTCGCAATTAGCTCGAAATTTAGGAGTTGTACGAGTCATTCAGTCGATCCAGATACTTGTGGAGAGGTGGGTATGGTTAAAAGCACAGCCGGCGTTATCGTGATTACTCCAGAAACGGGATTCTGAAAATTATTATCGCTAATTCTGATCGCCAAAAATATTTAAAAGAATAGCAGGCGCGCCTAACAACATGTACTATCTAGTTATATGTCCGTCATATTACCAGATTTCGCTGATTGTAATTGTTACTTTTTCAAGTTTTATACTTTTAGGCTACACTGCTTTTCATTTGTAGAATTTCGGCGATGAAAGTTTTGCGTAGAAATTGTCAGCATCCCAATCTTGGATGGAAACCCGATGTATGTCAGAGATCGGTTAAGAATCCAAAGTACTTGTACTAGAATCCTAAGTTTTATAGGAAAATTGAATCTCTTTTATTATATTTGAACCATATTAACGCTATGACACTAATAGTTCGCAATGCTCAACTTTGTCAATAAAATGTTTGTAATGTAATGTGAATTGGACAGCCCGATCCGGTTTGCAGTTAATTTAAACATCACACTCTTATAAATTATAATTTTTAATTGCATTATTAAAAAAAAAAAAATGCTTCTTACCTGTAGTACAACTCGAATGTCTTAAACTTATAGGTATCACAGGCGAATGACATTCTCAACGTTGAGACACGTCTTTTTATCACTTTGTTTGACTATTACAATAAGGCACTTTCGGGTATCACAAGCATGAATAGAACTTAAAAACTTTGTTTGCCACCACCAAAGGACTAAGAACTACTAAATTTACCAACTCCAGAATTAAATGGTTCAGAGTAGCTCAAACAAATTTTGGTTTTAGTTATATACATAATTGACCTTTTCGATGCGATAAAAATGTTATGATGGATTGCGTTATTATTGTTGTTATTCGGCTTTTAAAGTTATGACAAAGAAAACATAATACGAATAGGAATGAGTCAATGGCACGGGCCATTCGACACACGCACCTCCACAACGCAGACGGCTTTTGCAACAGATATTTACGTAATTGTTGGCAATCATCCAATTCCTCTTGCGAACTAAGTCTCAACTGATGGATGATAATATAAATATGTATGTATATGCAAAACAAATTGACATTAAAGGAGTTCGCAAGAAAGAAAGGTGTTAACCTGCGCACACTTTAAATGCCATTAATTGAATTACTAAATTTCGTGTGACACGAAAACGGAGTCGTCGTCTTCAATGCATATTAATTGAAATAAATTGAAAATAACTTTAATGCCGATTTCGTTTCTATCGGAAAATGGAACCTTTTCTTTGTCTTCTACGCATAAACACTGAGAAGTTATGCATTGATATCAACGTGCGACAGTAAATTTTTTTGAGTTAGTCATAAATATTGCGAAGTCCTTTTAAAAAAATCCTGACGTCAAAAAAAAGCTAAAAAGGTAGTTTATTACTAGTCCCATAGTTTTGCAAGTATGCTGATTCTTTTGTGTTTTGAAATTGTTAGATTTTTGTCGCACGGTGTAGTAGCCAAGAGATCTGACATTAAAAAAATTAGGTACAGCTTAAAATGCATTACTAGAATCGAAACGGTAATAGCCCGAGGCACACCCTTTTAATTTGTTTTTTTTTTTTACTATAATGGGCGAGTAACGTATTTATTATTTATAGATCCTTCTTTCTCATAGGTATTACTCAAAGAAATTTTTCTTGCTCTCATGACCTCATATGTAAGTTTTAAAAAATCTTTTATCTTTTTATGCTGAATGGGACAATCGATTACCATACTTATTTTTGCATTGCCCTTACTGAGTTTTGCAATAGAATGCAAATTAATAGGTACAATACTTTTCTTCAGGAATGAAGTTAAGGATTTTACTTTTAGGGATCGGAGAGTCTTTGTTTTAGGGCCTTTGTCATCATGTCTGATTAACCCTAATTCCCAATTAAAATTTGTTGGCGACCGGCGCAATATTGTCTGCATGTTTAACAGGGGATTAGTGTTAACTGAACATTGAACAATCGGCCCTTAGTCTTATTCTGAAGAATAATCTTTAAAAGGGCAAAAAAAACATATAATAAGAGGAGTAAAGAAAGGAGCACGGAACGTCTATCGCTTCAAAATATCTGAAATAAGGACTCCTGAAGGTCTTATTTTTTTCTGATTCTGCCGACTGTAAGGATAGGAGAGGGCATAAAGGTGAACTTGAGTTCCACACATTTTTGTCAATTTGGCCTTAAGAAGTTCGCAAAAATTGTATTTAAAATCTCTGGTTGAGCTCACGGTTGAATGACTTTCTGGGGTAAATATTGTTTCAGCCGTCATCGTTTGAAAAAAGAAAAAAAAAAACAGGAAATATAACCGAAACAAAAAGGCAACACGGAAATGATATAAGGTGCACTGAGAGGTCAGCACTATATGATTGCGGTGACACTGCACTTAAAACAAGAAAAAAAGTTGGTCTTATGCCACCACCAAATAGGTAAAGGACTTTTGCCGAAATGTAAAAAAAGGTAATCAATAAATGCACAAATATGAGAGTCAAGAGTGGAATTTCGGAAGCTTTTTTTAGTTTCGATTACTACACATCATAGCTGAGAAGATATAATGGTGCTATAAGGCGTGATGCCACTTTATGGAAAAACTAACGCCAAAATTTAAATCCCGAAGTTGTAGTCTTCGCTGGCGAAAAACTTTATCTTTTATGACTTCAACGGATTTAATAATTACTTTTGAGATGACGATCTTTTTATAGCGGTTTGAGGAGACTAATTGAGCGCTCATATTATCGGACCGAGTCCATAAATCTTTTAAAAAGCCTCTCGGACAGTGTTCTGAACAAGTTTTTTCCAAGACGTTTTTCAAGTTAATTTTTTTGTTTTGTTATTTTTCAACAAAAACATTGAACAAGCTTTGGCCAAAACCATAAAAAAGCTTCAAATCTAATACAAAATTTATTGAAATTCCACTAATTTTCACGAAAATTTCGAATTTTTTAATCTGGATCTTTACAACAGTTTTGGGTATGCATTTGTAAAGATCCACATTAGAAAGCTCGAAGTTTTGATAAAAAATAGTTGGATTTTCATAAATTTTGTACAAGGTTTGAATCTTTGATTCAAATGGTTTTGACTAAAGCTTGGACAATATTTTTGTAGAAAAATAACAAACAAACAAAATTAAATTGAAAACATTGATTATTTAAAGAAAATCAACACCTGAATTGTTTGAGTCACTGCGGGCGGGATGTACCTACATCATATATCGCTCAAACTCGAAATAAACGGTTTTAAAGTTGTGAATTTACATATACGGGCATAGTAAAAATTAATACATATTTCGTTCTAGTGAAAATACTGGTAATCGATACAGCTATGAAATTTTTACACAACGCAGAAGAAGAGGTATTTAGCTGTAATTTCTGCATACTTAATTAAATTTTTGTATTTTGAAGCAAATGAGCGATATGGTCATGCATATTCCTAACATGCTCCAAAAAATATAAAAACTGAGTTTCTCGACTGTCAAACTTGCATTCTAAATTACATTTTTAAGTATTAAGAAAAACACGAGCCGCGTTACTCTGACATCGACCGATATTTACTGACATTCGTATGCCGCAGCGATGGTGTTGGTACCTTTAACGGTGGGCACGTCTTTGGTACGCGTTACCGTTGTGAAAACTAATGAACCTGGTTCACAATTGTCGCAACAACGACGAGACGAACACCGCGTTCCAAGTCATTTGAATGCAAAAATCGTACTAAAATAAAATAAAACTAATCTGCGGGTTGTACGCGGCTAACAAACAGTACCAGGTTATAGACAAGCTAGATAGCTAAATACATACATACAAATGTACCTGTACAAATACGTTAATTCATTACCACACACCAATGTATGTATGTACACACGCGTATTCGGAAGAATAGGCATTGCAACTGTTCAGGTGTATATTTCCGAGGTACCTACATAAGTCCGTAAAAGCTGTCAAACACCAAAACACTAAACACTGATGGATGGTTGTGGATGGTGTCAATGATGATATGTCGCGTAATCCCACCAGTTAGTTTATGTAAATACATGCTATGATGTGAGTAGAATAGCGTCATAACACCACGAAAGTGAGAAATTCTGACAAATTTTGAATCCACAAAACGCACTGATGTGCACATACACACACCGGCTACCGCCTCCCTTATACAACGCTCACATATGACAGCACTGGCTGACAGCATTATATGATACTTATGACATACTCGTATCTATGGTGGGTGGGTGAATGCCACCACACAGCAGAGAGACTAAAACTGTAAAATGACAGTTGCTTGAAGGCATTTACGGAAAAGCCGGTCAGAATGTCCAAAAGTTAGCAATTGTGTGTAGGCAAAAAAAAACGTGAAACGTGCTATAATTGGCCTATATGTATTACGAAATGAAATTGGAAACTTGAGCAGGGATTCTTATTTACTTGACTAAGCATGTGACCAGCACAGATGTGATTCGATGGCTGTGCCTTGCCATTAGCAATATCAGGCAGTAGAAAGTCTTTTTTTTCTTCTATAACATCTCGAAATCATACCACAAATTCGGCCAAAAGTTCGGTTAAACGCCTTTCAAAACAAGAGAAAAAAACAAGAGTTTTCTTGTGAGAATTGGAATGTTACGAAGGCTCTGTAATTTTAACAACAACAACAACAACAGAACCTTTAATACTGAACTAAACTCCTTCACCTAGAGAAAGATGGGTACCCTGGGTTCAAGAGAGAAAGGTGGGTCCCCTGTCGTTCATGGGCTAGTTTCCGTTTTTGCCAGCTCATCTGCTGGGAGGTTTACGAATATTTCACTATGTCGGGAACCCATACCACGTTGATGGTGAACAGATAGATAGATTAATAAATAACACTAGTTTACAAGAAATCGTTTCTTAGGTAAAATTTTCTCCTGAATATGAGACAATTTTTTTAAGGAATACTTCTAACATAGCCTTTCATTTATTAAAATTTAAATTGGAAAATCTTTAAAAATTTTAGCCGTATTTAGACTATCGAAAATGTGTAAAATGAAGAGTATTGAGTTTAATTCGTCAATCCAGTATTGCGATTTCTGAGGAAATTTCTTTTTTTTTGTGTGTGTATGCTTAATACTGTCAGTAGTGAACTATTTACTATTTGGAGGGGAGACCTCAATTAAGATAGGAAACAAAAGGCGGTTTACAACTTTGTTTCTGCAAAGGCTGCTCTTTTTAATTTTTCGGCAGACAAATTAGAAAATTCAGACCGGTAAGGTTTTCAATTGAAATTAATATAATTTAACAATATTAAAAAAAAATCGCCACCGTATAAATTTATAACTAAGAGACATTTTTTTCTTTAATACAAAAATTTTGAAAAAAACTGCATTGAAACTTTCAAGAAAACCAAAAATTAAAGTGTCCTTTAGACCCATCGGGCGTCAGGGGTTAAGATTTTGAAGTGGTCCTGAGCGTACGACAACTGCTACGAGTCAGTTCTATAACTCCGCCCATCACTATTAGACACTACATGCTAAGGGCCGGTTGTTCAATGCCTGGTTATCACTACTTCCCCGTTAGGGCCAACTCTGGTTAACACAAATCCCCAGTTAAACATTGTTGCCGACGTTACCGACACAGTGTTTTGCGGTAGACCATGGATCTGGATTCGAAACGTTTTCCCATTCGTTTCTCTCTATAAATCTAGTTCGTTATCTATAATTCTAATGCGTTGCAGATCGCCTGAAGCCTACCATTTACGTAGATAGAAAAAAGATTTAGCACGTTGCAGGGGCTGAGGGCAAGTTTGTCGTGATTAGAATGAGGGAAACCCGCTCCTATAGAGAAAAATTAACCTTTGGAAATACCTACAAGGCCAATAAAACATATGTCGAAATAAATCATATTGCACTAATTAAACGAATTTATCAAACATTTTTTTTTTAATTTTCCCTTTGCTTAATAAATAAACGACATTTGACAGTTTGATCCTATAAACATTTCAACACTTTGGCATCTATTCAAAATAATCATATGACGGGAACTAAGTGCAACCTATCCAAAAAAATTAAGTATCTAATAAGTATATTTGCATGTCTTTGTGTATGTGAGTGTCTATCAATTAGTTGAACAAATTATCGCATAAATTAGGAAATCTTGGCCATATTGCAAACCTATTTATTGAATAAATTTCACACAATTTGACAACTAACATCGCCACTCATTTATTTACGATTGCAAATGTGGATGTGGTGTGCAAGTATGTATGTCGAGAAAATGAAATACTGATTTCAATCCATATTATGTATTTGCAACATATAATTAACGTTTGCACAGCAGATATATATATGTATGTATGTATGTATGTATATGTGTATGAACAACTACTTGTAATCATCTACCCAAACCTTGAAAAAACTATGAATTCTACACCACTGAGTCGGTTTCATTGATTTAATTTACCTCAATTTTACAAGTACATATCGCACTGAGCTAACCCAAAATTCAGATCGGAAAATATAACTTCTTATGGATCGCACAGATTCAACGCAATTAATACAAAAATATGCATAACAGTCATTTTTTACTTAGTTTATCTAACAAAAACAACATAAATCCAAATTTAAAACTTTAATAAAAAATTATAAAAATTCAACAAATTTTCACCAAAAGTTAAAGATTTATTTTTTGTAATATTTAGTCAAATTATTGATATAAAGTAGCCCATAAAATTTTAGTATAATAAAACTCAAGTTTTAAGGCAGTTTTTTTTTTTGTTTACATATCAGTAAAATTTGATTTTTTTCCATTAAGGGAAATTTTGGTGCATACATTGCATGAAAGAAAATGCGTGGCATCGTCAACAAAAAATGCCAAAAATCAACGGTGCTTTGTAGCCACTTGAAACTTGCACTTTATTATAGATACCAAAATTTAATGGGCTATAAAGCTTAATAAGAAGTTGAAATGTTGGTGAAAATTGGTTGAATTTTTGCACAAAGTTTGAAATTTGGATTTACATACAGTGACCCCGAGAAATTACCACGTGTTGCATTTTTAAAATATTCGTAATGTTTTTCGAGCTATGATGTAAATTTTTGTTGTTATTTTTCTATGAAAAACACATAAATCACAGTTTCAAACTTTATACAAAATTTAGGAAAATTCAAAAAAATTTTATCAAAATTTCAACTTTTTAATCTGAACATTTTTGGGTATGCAGTTTTATTATAGCCCATACAATTTTATTAAATGAAGTGCAAGTTTCAACCGGCTAAAAAATTGCGTTGATTTTTGAAAATTTTTTTTGAGACTGCTTTTGCGGTTTTTTTTTATGTAACAAGTGCAATTTACAAAAGCTGTTGTTCATATTTTGAAATTTTGTTGTTAACGGACTCCCGCATTTTATTTCATAAAAAATTCATAGTTATATGGAAAAAAGTTCAAAAAATCCGTCACCAAAAAAAACATTCTCAAAAATCAACGAGATTTTCTAAATTTTATATAAAGTTTGAAACTGTGATGTATATATTTTTGGCAAAGCTTGGACGGTATTTTGACAGAAAAATATATTACGAATATTTAAAATATTTAAAAAAAATTCAACACGTGGTCATTTGTTTGAGTGACTGTGTATGCTTTTTGTTAAATAACGAGCTATACAGGTTAAAATATCGCATTCCTATTACTTATGTGGACAACTGTACATACCTATGTAACCTCAGTATTTTAAATTAATTGCTTACCTCGTTGTTATTGACTCATTTAAATGCCTTTGAATTTGCAATTTCTTCTCAATCTGTTCGATGGGGAATTGCGGTACTTCATACGGCGCGGAGATTTCATTGGGAAGCACATCATCGGCGACTTCACCCGGCACCGGTGTCTTAGACTGTCTTGCCGCTGCTAGTGATGTTGGAGAATCGGATCCTAAAAGGAAATAGTTAAGAAGTGCATGAGCAAAGCGTTGATTAAGTAATCATTAAAAATAAATAAAAATTAAAATGTTGAAGTGAAACTATTAAATACTTAAATTCACCCTACCGATGCAAGCGAAGCACACTCACACGAGCCATCTAATGCCGTGTGTTTTAATTACAGCTGAAGAACGCCAGCATGCCTCCTGAATGAAATTTTCCATTACAAACAATTTTTGCAGCTCATTACTGGCTTTGTTTGTTGTTGGCCTATTTCAGGCACCACACAAGACATTAAGCTCAACACAGAAAATTAATAGCGCTGCGGGCAAAGTTGCACACGAATACAACAAGGAATAACATAGAGCCCACATTTGGCATGAAAATCAATATATCAGCAACGTCAGGCGATATGGCGCTGGTACTACACAATTGCATGAACATTAGCTCACCATTCGCTGGCAAAAATAGTAAATATTTTGCGTGTTTTCCTTTTGCTGTCTTTTGACTTTTGCTGGTGCTGGTGCTATACTATCGCCTCGCCTGGTGTTACTACAATCGTTTGCTTTGATGCCTAAACGGTGTGGCGGGGCGTGGCAGGTGGTGCTTGTAATTGCTTGCCATGCAAAAGTTATAAACGAAATGGGACACCCTAAAATACTGTCCTGACACCAGCCCTTCTGCTAATTCATTAATTTACTTTCACTGGTAAAATTTGCTGGTTTCGTATTTACACTAAGAGACAGACATCAGCCGTCCGTTTCCTTACCTAAAGTTAGGAGGCCAAAAAGTTTTGCATCGACCAGTAGACGCTGTGCCGAATCCGTTCGATTAAAATTCATTTCGCAATGTTGCTCACAAAATATGTATGTATTCACTTCAAAGATGTCGATCGATTTAAGATCTATAAATTACTAACGATTGTGTACTTATTTCAATGCATTGGAATCTCATTGACTTTACTGGCACATTAAGCACTAAGCACATGGAAACGACGTACTACGGACCAGAGCTGTGAAACTATTGAAAATTAATGGGAACTCTGCTGTGATAACATTATAAAAACAAAAACAAACTGATATGAAATATTAGAAGTCTTGTAAATATAAAGCAAACCAAATTAATCCAATCGCATCGAATCATATGAAAACAAATGAAGTGAAATCAAATTAAGGCAAATCAAATCAATAAAAATTAAATCTAAACCAATCAAGACACGTTAACTCAAATCAAATTAAACGAAATGAAATGAAGTCAACACAAGTCAAGTTAAATGAAATAAAGTTCAATAATCGACTGTCTCACTTTCAAAATATTCTGTAAAATGTCACTCAATAGAATCAGAGCACCCTAGTATACGAACAATCAGAGCATCTATACATTTCTTTCTTGGACTTACATACATACCTACAGTGGTCGAAAATATTATAGCCGCACCACATTTTGACAAGTTTTAACATATCATTATTTTTTTCTTTATTTAAATTTGGTTCTTTTTTATATAAATACAGGTCGAACGACAATATTAAAAATAAAAACAACGAGCTTTGGTAAAAATTTCGAGCTTTGAATTCTAGTAGAATAAAGTACAAGTTTCAAATGGCTAAAAATTACGGTTAATATTTTAGTTTTTTTGCTTCTAATTAACGAATAAACCCTCGTAACAGCGTAAACCATGTAAATAAACCGATTTTCCCATACAAAATTACGAGGCATTTACGCGTTTAGATGAATTGCCCTAATTTATTTTTATATGGAAGAAAACCGTAACATCTTCCGCAAAAACAAATTATTTTAAATCAACGGTAATTTTTAACTATTTGAAATTCGTTACTTATTTTACTAGAATTCAAAAGAAATCTAATTAAAAAGCACGAAATTTTTACAAATGTTTGTTTAATTTTTTTATATTGCACAAAGTTTGAAACTTGGATCTACATTGTTTTTGTTAAAGAGTGAACTGTATTTATTTAAAAAAAATTAGCCTAATTTAAAAACAAAAGTATAATATAGGTGCATTTTTTTTGTAAGCGAGCGACAAAAGAACGCTCAACTCGGATAAAATTTCCTTTTAGCTACTTAAGCAACCCTGTTGGTAGCTGGCAAGAAACATGTGATTAGTTTAACGGGGTTTATATACAAAAACCAATTTTAGTAAGTAATTATGCGAGGTATTTGCGTAATACATATACTTATTAAAATATGTCACGTATATAAGGAAAAAAAAAAAATTTCCCTCTCCACTTTCCCATTAACAATTCAAAATAGAGCAGTTTTTTCTCTTGACAACACTATCCTTCAGGTCGCGTATTTTTTAACCGACCTTGCTGAACTCGGATAAACAGCCGAGTTTGTGTTGTTGCTTTGCGTGTATTTCGTCATTTAAGCGAGTGTTCTTTTGTAGCTCGGTTGCAAAAGAATGGACCTTATGCTAAAACTTTTCAATATGTGTAGCCGCTATAATTTTTTCGACTACTGCATCTACAGTATTGGCCATATTTAGAAGAATTTTCAATTAAAATACAGATCATTCTCTAACAATACCCATATAAACCCAAGTTTAAAACTATGTAGAAAACTACTAAACATGCAACAAATTTTCACCCGAATTTCAAATTTTTTTCTCAGAAGTGTTAGATTTTTTTTGAGTACACAGTTTTATAGCCCATCCAATCTGATAATGTGCAACTTTCAAGTGGCTTAAAATTACCTTTGATTTTTTAGATTTTTTTGTCGCATTTGCTTCTATGTAACGAATAAACAATTTGTTTCTATGTATATGGAGGAAACCCGCAACACCATCGGCAAAAAAAATTCTAAAAAATCAATGGTAATTTCTAGCCAATTAAAACTTGCACTTTATTAGACTACAATTAAATGGGCTAAAAAACTGCGCACTCAAAAGAATTCTAACACTTTTGTGAAATAGTTTGAAATTTGGGTGACAATTTGTTGCATTTTTTGTAGTTTTCTACAAAGTTGTAAACATGGTTTTATACGGGTTTCGTTAGAGAATGTACTGTATTTTAATTCAAAATTCTTCAAAATAAATAAACATGAGTGGCAAACAATATCACTTAGAAATGGGGGTACTATTGTATTGAGCGATACTGTATGTATTTACATACATATATACATATGTAAGAGTATGCATATGTATATGTATGTAAGTATTTGTATTATGGAATTTTTAAATTTATGCTCTACTCATCAACAGTTTGTTGGCTGATAAGACACTTCTTGATAAGCTAGTTTTTATTTAGCGCTACCGAGTACATAGATAAGTAAAATATATGTATCAAATATAAAACAATTTGGTGATTCACAACGTGTCTTAGGTGTTGTTGTTGTCGCGGCTTACTTATCCCTAGGTACGAGTTGGGACGGGTACAATATCCAGTCCGTAACTGGGCCTCTCTCGGCAGTTGAGAGTGGTAATTAGGCTTTCACAGGACGGGAGTCTATGAAGGCTGCGGTCTCCCTGTGAATGCCGTTAATCACCAGACTGTCCCGGCTCCAGGGGCATTTGTACCTCATCCTTCGTTTTGTGGAAATGCCTTTTGACGTCTGTTCGGGTGCTCACCTCCATAACCCGCTATAAGAACTGCTTGCTAATCATGATCATCGGCGATGAAAAATGGTTTCATAACGACATTCCAAAGCGCCAGGACGCGTATGTTAAGCATAGCGAACCTGGACCATCGACTCGCTGCATTTGGTGGGACTCGAAGGGAATCCTGTATCATGAGCTTCTGAAAAACGGGCAAGACGATCGACGGGACTCTCTGCAGATAACAAATGATGCGATTGAAGCGAGCGATTGCGAAAAAATGCCTGAAATACGCAACCAACAATGCTCGGCCGCATGTCGCACAAGTGGTCAAAATTTAACTCGATGGTACCGGATGGCACGTTCCAACCAACCGTCTTATAGCGCAGAGCTTGCACCCTCAGACCACCATTTGTTCCGATCGATGCAGAACGCTCTTACGGGCGTACGCTTCACTTCAGTTAAAAGGTATCAAAAATTGGCTTCATACTTTCTTGGTCTCCAAAGACATGCCATTTTATTGACGCGGAATCCATGCATTGCCAGTAAAGTGAGAGAAATCTATAGCTAACGATGGGCACAATAAAGTTTCAAAATGTGAAAAAACCTTAAAAACTTACTTGTAGGGAAACTCACGATAAATAAAAATCATAAATAAAAAATAATAAATTTAAAATCATAATCCATCTATAGTGTGTATGAAATCAGTTATATGTAGCACTCAACACTTACTTGGCGCTAACGAGCCTGGTCCTGAAATTGAACGCATAACCGATCGATTGGACGTCACATAAGGATAGCGACTTATTCGAGTTGCAGCTTCAACTTCAATCGAATCTATTGAGTCCCGTGCATGTACGCCACGCAAACTCATTTTGAAATTTTCACTATTATGACTATTTGTTTAAATATCGATTTATTACTTCTATTTTATTTGTTTATGACTTATGCAACGCTTGCAAATTTAAGTTAAAGCGCAATTTCACCTGAAATGTTGTTTATTTATTTTATTTTACTTTCTTTTGGAGTAGAATCTGAAAAGCAAAATAATGTCAACCGTCAATCTGTGAAATTTTTAAAACCAATTCGAATTTTATTAAATTATCCAAAACCGCACCAAACAAACGACAATGTCTTTAGTGATATCTTCTTTATCAGTGACAGCGCACGACTAATGGGGCGTTAGTTCATCTTTTTTACTGTCGGAAAAATACATAGGTATGCAAGCCTTTTCATTTCTGCGGAATTTAGCACGATTTTCACACCTTTTTTATTGAACTTGTTTTTTTTTAATTGTGTTGCTATTGCTTTCATTTGCACGATTTGTTTATTTATACATATCAGCTGTTGATTTTTTATTGTAGTATTGCTTTTGCTTTCTTTTCATTTATCGCATATGCTTTTCGTAGCTTGGGTGGTGTTGCCACTACTTTTAAATTATTTAAGGCTTTAATGTAATGGTAGTTACCATGTTTTTAAGATACTTTTATTTTTAATTAGCCTTTCCACTCACGCATATACTCAGATGAAGAAACGCAAATTTAAAAAACAGAATTTATAATAAAAAGGGAAGGGTTTCGAAGTCGATTATAGTTACATACTGTTAGGAAGCGTCGACATAAACTTTGATGTACATTTTCGTCAAAAACGGATGTCCCGTTCTTAACAACGATCCAATTCACTTGCTAAATAAATCTTGGCAACAGATCACACTTAACAGACAGGCTCTGGTGAGGAAAAAAGCTAACCGGAGTAACAGCATGCGGCGATAGACATTTTTTTTACTACAACCCAATTAACAACTAAAAACTTCATGCAAATACTGAGTATTTATAGGATTTTTTCGTATTATCTGAATATAAACCAATTGAATGGGATTCTGATAGTACAAAGAAAATTGTATAAGAATCAGTTCTCAAAGGCTCTGTCGCAAAATATAGCAACGGAGATTAAACTCAAGCATAAAATACCAGAATGAATAGGTCTCCTGAATTCGAATCAGCTTTTTGTTGTATCAGATATTGTATTTATTGTTTTTGCTGGAAATTTTCAACAATACGGGTAACATAGTCAGCCTTTAGGCATGTTTTCTTAAAAAACTTGTTTTTTTCGAGCAGGGAGTAAATCTAATAGCCTTTTTCCACCAAAGGCTTAACTGCAGTTAAGAGCACAGAGAAGTTCCAATAATTCTAACATGGGGTGATCGACGAGGTTGTTTTCTTAAGTTTTCCTTTTTTTCTTTCGTTTTCTTCTACTTTATAGGTGGAATTACCCCCTTCGAATTGTAGTCTCCTTTTTCCAAATGGCATAAACTGCAGTTAAGGCTGGGTGGAAGTCAACTATAATACTGTGTCTTAAATTGCATATTACCTGATCTGAAAAATAAAATAAGGGTGCAACCATCTCACACAGCGCTTCAATAGATCTTTTTTTATCGGACAATATAAAAAAACAATATATGGGGTGTTCCATACCAAAACGCTTCAATAGATCTTTTTTTATCGGACAATATAAAAAAACAATATATGGGGTGTTCCATACCAAAACGGACGGAGTTCACACTTCATGTGTTTGATTTGTTTCAAATTTTTGGGTTGATGCATAAACATAAGTAATAAATAAATATGAAATTTGAGCTTGATTAATATATTTTTAAAAACTTTACAGCACAAAAAAAAAATCGATTAAATAGTTTTCTAAATATCTCGAGAACGGGGCGAGGAGAAAATTAAACAAAAAAACACACACATAGACGCATTAATATTCTCTATGAAAATAAATATTAAAACAAATTTTTTTCTTGTAAAATTTTTCGCATACAAATTTTTTGAAAAAAGTGAAAAAAATCACAATGGTAGCTCTGAGTATTGCGCAATATTTAATATAGTATTATGGGGTGCACTCTACAATAATTTGAGTTATGCATTTTGTTTTTACACCGAAGATAAGTAAAATTAATTTCATTTTTTTTTTAACTTTTTGATTATGCAGTTTTGTAGCCCATTAAATTTTAGTATATTAAAGTGCTAGCCTTAAGTCGGCATTAATTTTTTTTAAATTTCCTATGAAAACGGTTTTGCGCATTTTCTTCCATAAGAAAAAAGTGCAAAAAGCCGTCAGCATAAAAAAAAATAAAAATCAACGCAATTTTGCAGTAGCCCTGATATCAGTTATGGAGTCGATAACGATGTTTAACCTGCAGTTAGTGTTAACCAGACATTGAGAAACTGGCCCGTAAAGTTTTATGTGGGCTACGAAACCATCTGCCGCTTTTTTGATAAGCTTTTTCATGGCACAAAATATACTACTAGCAACAATCTTCGGGGTGTTGCTTCGATTAGGAATCGAACCTGGGCTCTACCAAGCGCAGAAATGCAGCTCTAACCGGCGGTCGTAACTAATTTAATGCTATAGTAATTGTTAGCGACCGTTGTTATGTCATTATAGCAGTAAACACAAAATTTAACCGCAAAGATGTCTTTCCGCTGAGGCAGAAAGCCAATAATTCGTCGAAGGGACAACTTTTTCCTAAATTATTCACGGATTTTTAGAACATTTTGAAGAATGCCATCAAAGCTACAAGGTTTAAATTAAAATTTTAAAATATAAAAATATATCTATCTAACAAAACCACGTAAGTCAAAATTTCAAATTTTCTACTAGAGATTTATGTATTTTATACTAGAGATTTATGTATATGTTTATTTATTTTTAAGAATTTTCATTTAAAATATAGTTTGATCTATAACAGAAACAAAAAGCAAAAAAAAACGACTTCAATTCTCATATAAAAATTTAAGATTATCGTTAATTTCTTCATGATGCAATAATCGGATCTAAACCAAATTAGTATGGGACTGCTCGTTAAAAAAAAAAATATATATGGAAATCGCTTAATTTGGCCCACTTTTATGCGGTAGCATACATACAAAAAAAAATATTCCAACGAATTGGTAACACTGGTTTACAGCAAAAATGTTCTATGGATGCCACTATCCAATTCCTATGTAGAATTGCTCGGTGATTCCGAAAAACGATATAATTTGTTTTCTATGGATAACTTTTCGAGATATTTGCTATTTACCGTTATTCAGCTTAAAAAAATAGTGGTTTCACTTAATTACGTATATGTATCTTACGAACCAATTGAATAATCGGAAAATGGAAGAAAATAAAATTCTCAATAACACGTATTTACATCACTTTTCGATAGACCTGATAGTTTCTGAGAAATTATTTAATCATTTCTGACACCTCTTGTTTTCGATGCAAACACTCTAACTACGCAGGTGTACGTGGCGTATGAGCAACACTCATATTACATACAAAAAATTCTTGCGCATTTTCATTTGAGCAATCATTACTTTCTTATTTATCCATCGATTTTCTTCGTTAGTAGCTTAATTTTTGTTTTTTCTAAAGGAACAAGCTTTAACACAAGTGCAAAACATTTACACATAAGTAGTTAGTGTTTGAACGTTTTCCTGTTAAAGGTTGAATTTTTTCCCTGTTAAAGTTTGGGTTTTTTGCATTTTTTCATCAAAAAAAAAAAAAAAACAACAATCTGGAATGATGAATTGATTTTTCAGAAACTATCAGGGCTATCGAAAAGTGATGTGTATACGGTTTTGGAGAATTTTATTTGCTTTCATTTGCCGTATCTCACGTCCGTCACGCTAGCTGACCCACTCCTCCAAAAAATGATAAAAATTACTCAGGAATTAGGTGCGATTTAGGTGCAATTTAGGGCCTCCAAAATTAATTTAAGTGCTCACTCGGTTTCCGAGAAAATTGCAAAAATATATGGGTCAGCCAGCGTGACGTCACGCTAGCTGACCCACCCACTAATTTTCCTCGAACACTGGTAAATATTATTCAGGAATTAGGTGCAATTTAGGTGCAGTTTAGGGCCACCAAAATTAATTTCGGTGCACACTCGGTTTCCGAGAAATTCGCAAAAATGTGTTTTGGGTCAGCCAGCGTGACGTCTCGCTAGCTGATCCACCCACTAATTTTCGTCGAACGCTGGTAAATATTAATCAGCAATTAGGTGCAATTTAGGTACAGTTTAGGGTCTAGTGGGTGGGTCAGCTAAACCCTAAATTGCACCTAGTTCCTGAATAATATTTACCAGTGTTCGACGAAAATTAGTGGGTGGGTCAGCTAGCGAGACGTCACGCTGGCTGACCCAAAACACATTTTTGCGAATTTCTCGGAAACCGAGTGTGCACCGAAATTAATTTTGGTGGCCCTAAACTGCACCTAAATTGCACCTAATTCCTGAATAATAATTACCAGTGTTCGACGAAAATTAGTGGGTGGGTCAGCTAGCATGACGTCACGCTGGCTGACCCATATATTTTTGCAATTTTCTCGGAAACCGAGTGAGCACTTAAATTAATTTTGGAGGCCCTAAATTGCACCTAAATTGCACCTAATTCCTGAGTAATTTTTATCATTTTTTGGAGAAGTGGGTCAGCTAGCGTGACGGACGTCCGTATCTCGTATTACGATTATTTAATTGGTTCGTAAGATATACCTGACTAAGTGGAACCACTCTGTTTTAAGCAGATGCAAACATCTCAAAAACTTATCCATATAAAAAAATAAAATAACTCGATGTTCGGAATCAGCGAGCGATTCTACATACAAATTGGATAGTGGTGTCTGGAGATTGAACTGTATTTTAATTGAAAATTCCTAACTGTATTTTAATTGAAAATTCCTAAAAAAAAATAAACATGGGTGGCAAACAATATCACTTTTTTTTTTAATCCAGTAAGTATAGCGGAGAAGTTTTCAAAAATTTATTGAATTCCCTCGAAACTTGTTACACGGTTACTTGGGGCTTTTTGGAAACGCCGCCGAAAGGGCGGAAAAGTAAAAAAAAAATGTTAAATTTACAAAATTCCATACTAAAAATCTTTCTGAGAAATCTAATTAAGAAGCTCAAAATTTTGACGAAAGTTTTTTTGATTTATGTGCACAGAGTTTGAAACTTGGATTTGGTACTAACTAAAATTAAATAACAAAATATTAATTGTAGAAAAAATATTTCGTACTAATTTGGCCTTATCGGGTTTTTGGTGCTTCTTTTGGACCTATAAATAAAACAAGTACGTTTATCATTTTCGAAACAATGCATTTCAAATTTCTCTAGCCTTCTGTATCAAAATATGAGTTCTCATAAAAAGTGGACTTAGCAACTTTTCACTCTAAGCACAATTCGGGTGGAATTATCAAACAAGGGGTTGACCTCGTTTGTATTGGAGTTGAAACGAGACGATTTGGCTCTGCTCCCTTTTTCCTGCTGGCGCCAGCACGTCTACGACAAAAAAAAGGAGTGCGCCAAATTTTCTGAAGCTTTTGTGAAGCCAAAAAAGTAGCATTAATGCTCTACTAAGGATTCATTAATACTTAGTACATTAAATAATTAAAGCAAAATCATACAACAAAAAAGGGGTGCCAATCACTTGCCAAATTATAGCAAATGACTAAGTAATGTTTCGGAAATTGTAGCGCGTAGTGGTAAAATATAAATAATGTGCAGCTTTCTTAAGTGCGAAATTTCGGACTATATATCTACATACATATTGACTGCTGCAAGAATTGGTTCATTGGACATTTGTTTACTTTTCGCGGTGGGAGTTGAATATTCGCATTATCATGCTCAGCGCAAAAGTTCATTGATACGAAAAGCATACATATAAACCTATACATACATACATCAATAAATTCATACATATATGTACATACATATATTAGTGCGCCTCAGAAAAAAAAGTCCCGGTTTTACAATTTTTTATATTTTAAGACTTCCGCCAAAACTTTTGGAAAAATGTCAAGATTTACTTGTTTTTTTTTGTTATTTTTATGGCCTTATAACAATTACTTTTTCCGCAAACAATTTTCATTAAAACGGCCTCAAGCTCAATAAAATTGTCGAATATTAAGATTTACGACAGCTGAACCGATGAAAATACATCCAAAAATCTTTTGATTCCGTTCATAAAATTTTTAGATAATTTTCAAATCGGTCCAGCTTAAATCTTAATACCTTTCCAAAATATTATGGCGGAAGTGTTAAAATATAATAAATTGTATAATTTCGATGGAAAAACAGTACTTTTTTTGTATGGAGAGTGATGCACCCTAATAGATATACATATACACATACATACATCTATGTATGTTTATTCATTTGTATAATGCGCACATACTGCAATTTGTTACTTTTTACTATATTTAGAACCCTTAGCCCAACAACTGCCGCCTAAGTACTCAATCACGCCTTCACCCACTCCAACCCGCCAAAAAAAATTCCACTATATACTCATACAAAAGCGCATTGATTAAAGAGCACAGCGCAAATGTAAGCAATGCTAATGACGTACTTATAATTTTGTTGATATTATCTCTTTGCAGCTATTCATCACTTTTATTTTGCGTTGCAGTTGGGAGAAAAGAACAAAAAACAAAAAAACAAAAATAAATAAATTCATATGACATTTTAATTTCGAAATAAAAAAGAGACATCGCTAACTCAAAATGACGTCCTACACATTGGCAAGCACTCAAAAGACGACTTGTGCGCACTAACCATTGCGACAATGGAAAGATTTACCAACACAAAGTGCGTCCAACAGTATTCATAACAAAATACGAAAACTTCACTTTGAGTGATGATGTGATGCACCTATGGCTCCAACGACGCTGTAGCAGAGGCTACACCTTGCAATCTAAATAGAAGCAATACTCGTCATCGTCACGTCGATTTTTATCGGTTGTTTAAAACGATTAATTTTCACCATGTCAGATCTTTATAGCCTCATAGGTACATACATGGATAATAGGTACTGCGTTTACCGGCAAACTAAATGAAAGCAATACAACAACCACAAAGCACACACTTCAAGCACTATGCAGAGCAATACCAACAACAATAATCTGTATATTTTCTTTATTGCAATCATCACATTTCTGTCGT
The DNA here is from genome assembly GCF_001687245.7 of Rhagoletis zephyria. Classification (NCBI taxonomy): domain Eukaryota; kingdom Metazoa; phylum Arthropoda; class Insecta; order Diptera; family Tephritidae; genus Rhagoletis; species Rhagoletis zephyria. Next base: position 66,736 of record NW_016158793.1, on the reverse strand, counting down.
CGATTTATCATTCTGTTGCATAACAAAACAAAATCACTAGCTGCGTTCTCAGCTAATCGCTAGAAGCAAACGATGTTGCTACGCTAGTACTTAGCTTGCCAACAATTTTGATTCTAAGTTTTATTTTTTTATAGTAGTTTGTAATAATTCCCACACTCGTTTACGCGAAATGCGGACATAATTTAATTTTTATAATTACAATGCAAATTAAGATTGAGGAGTTGAGAAACACTTGCTGCACTTTTGCTGCTGCTGCTGCCGTAATCGCTGTTGTCTAGCTTGACAAAAGAAATTTAGTTTTCCGCTTGAAAATCCACGATAAACTGAACTGATTTGAACATTCACAAAAGGTATAGCAAATTGACGCTGCCAACGATCGAAACAAAAGATTTCTTGACGTGAGTACGCAGCTAAATGGGAATATAGTACTCGTATACATACATGTGGATATATTGTTGAAGAGTACACAGCGGCAATGACATCGAAAACGACAACGACAACCACAACGATTGCTAAGGCAACAAGCGCAACAATAATAAATAATACAAGTGTAAACAATATAGAATATGTATGTATGTACATACATATATATTTCGATGCATTGGTGTTGCATGGCGCTACATTCGACCCTCAGGTTTTTTTGAAAATAAATAATTTAGCTTTATTTAATGACTTTCTGTTAGATAGAAATGTGGACTCATAAATATCGCTGGGTCCTTTGGTAGCCAAGCAAGCAACCGTGCTGAGTGTATTTTGTGTTTAGCCAAGCTCGAGAAAGCTGAAAAATGTCATTGCAACATTCGAAGGCTGTCCTTTCAAAATCAAAAAAATTATACATATGTACTTAAAATTCGTGGTCGGTTATAATAATCGTCTGGAGCGACGTTCTTCTTCATACGGCAGCATATTCCCCTGAAAAAGGCGACCATTTACTTTTGATTATTTAAAACAATTTTTAGTAGTTTATCCTAACAAATAAAATTAATGAAATTAAATTTGTTAATGAAAACGAGTTGAATTCTTACTTTTTTAATAAGTTTTCCAACTGTATTTATGGAAGAACTAAAAAAAAATGTCTTTAATTTAAAAAAATTTAGAAAATTAAAAAAATAAAAATAAACTTTGAAAACAAAATCATTTTTTAATTTTTGAATTTTTATTCGCACAAACGGCCGGTTTTGCCAGCAATTATTATTAGAAAATTATTTTTTCCCCTTCTGTCAGTTTTCATTTAAATTCAAATAAAAAATATATTTTATTTTTTTTGCCTTCCAGAAAGTGGCTATCTTTGACAGCTTTCATAACAGGTTACAATTCAGTCTCAGCATTAGCAACACAATTAAATATCAAAACTGCCAGACCGATCTACAGATTTTCAGGATGGCGCTAGAGTCCAATAACCTACGACTTTTATAGAAAACTGCGAACAATGTGGGTACAAAGTTCTCTAATGCTGCAGCAGGAGTTTCAACGGAAAATGAATAAATACTACCTTTCCGGAATAACAAACCAAACAGCGAAAACCAAAAACAATAAATTTAACTGTCCCTGTGCAAGGGAAGAAACTTTTTCTGAATACATTCGATATGACCAGCCCCTTTCGTATAGCAACACTAGCTACAAACATAAAATATGTACATAAGTACGAAATAACAATTCCTAATGTAAATAAAAATGCTCATAAGACGAAAAATATTCCATACATACATACATATGTACACAAGTACATACTTACATACATACATCTCGCGATTCTTATCGCTAATGCCCCGTTCTTGAATGCGGCAAAAGTATTATCAAGAATTGTTGTAAAATATTAGTACATATACACCCCGTGTCATAAATATAAGCGAGCCAAATATTGACAAGTTTTAACATTTTTTTGTTATTTAATTTTAGTTATTTCTTTTATAAAAATAGGCCGAATAATAATAATAATAAATCCATGCTATATTAAAAAAATCAACAAACTTTCGCAAAAATTTCGAGCTTTTTAAATTTCTTAGAAAACGTTTGAGTATGCAGTTTTGTAGCTGGGATTTTTGGCATTTTTTTTTTTTTTGTTGAAGATGTTGCTCATTTTCTCCATATAAAAAATTATCGAACACACTTCGTATGGAAGAAAATGACTGACACCGTCAAGAAAAAAAAATTGTTAAAAATCAACGGTACGTCCTAGCTGTTTCAAACTTGCACTTTATTATACTAAAATTAAATGTGGTACAAAACTGCATTCTCATCTTTCTGGAAAATCTAATTAAAAAGCACCACATTTTTACGAAAGTTTGTTGATTTTTTTTTTTTAAATATGGCACAAAGTTAGAAACTTGGATTTATTTGGTCCTCGTTGATGAATAAACTATATTTATTTAAAAAAAAATTACTAAAATTATTGAATATTTTTCAGTGTACTCCGACACGTCAGCTTAATGAATAAGTTATTACTGCTATGCGAATTGCATTTGTACTATTTATATGTATGTACTTGTAATCCAGTGATTGCCAACATTTTTTCCGATGAGTAATTGGAATAATCGATAACACGATTTAACAAAATTTTTACGAGTTTGATCTGGAAAACAGGACCCACATATACATACATATGTACATTAGAGTGGTTCATAAAAACACTCTTTTTGGAAATTCATAAACGCTACATCAAAATATTGTTACTTGTGATAAAGAAAAGAGACGCGTATTTTTTTATTTTGGAAAAAAATTTGTTTTAGTGGTCGCGCTGGTCGATTTTTTTATAAAAACGCTGATGTTTTTAATTTTTTTTCATTTCCTTGGCATTTTAAAATGCAGCTAAAAATGTGGTTTTACATATAATTACTCTGGTATTATTGGGGAACATTCCCTTAATGGCGCACCTGTCTTGGACAGTTAGAATGGGCCTAGTGCCCAAAAATATGCTCTCGAAAATAGACTAGTAAAATTAAAACGTTGATACTGAACGATTTACGCGTTGTCATGGGTTGGAACTTGTTACCAGGAGGTTTCTGGGATTGCTAATTAGGAAGCTGAAGTCAGTTTTTCAAAATTCAAAATGGCGGATCCAAAATTGCAATCCATTTTTTTTTAATGATTGGAATTGTTCGAAACCCGGCACTCGAGAGTCGAATCTGAAGTCAATTTTTTTAAATTCAAAATGGTGGATCCAATATGGCGATCAAATTAAAAAAAAAATATACTAAAATTAAAACGTTGATACTGAACGATTTACGCATTGTCATGGGTGGGAACTTGTTACCAGGGGGTTTCTGGGGTTGCTAATTAGGAATCTGAAATCAGGTTTATTGAGCGACTTAGTGGAATTTTCCACCCCTTTAGTTGTGCGTGTCGGCCGCTGTGGTGTAGTGGTAAGCAGTGCGCGCTTTCACTCATCGGCACTTGTGTTCAAGCCCTGATCAAAGCAACATCGCAAAAAATATAGAAAAAAGGTTTTTTCTTAACAGCGGTCGTCCCTCGGCAGGCAATGGCAAACCTCCGAGTGTGTTTCTGCCATGAAAAACAGCTTATCATAAAAATACAATCGCCGTTCGGAGTCGGCGTAAAACTGTAGGCCCCTCCGCTTTGTAAGACAACATCAAGGCGCACGCCACAAATCGGAAAAGAAGCTCGGCCAAACACTAATAAATATATATAAGCGCCAATCTATTATTAATATATTAGTTGTGCGAATCAGGAAATAATTATGCAAAATAATCAAGCCACTTTTTATGCCGCACAGTGTTATCTAAAACGTGGCTTTTTCAACTGATCAAACAGGAACTACTTTTTTTTATTATCCATATACATATGTATGTATGTAAATCTCACTCGTTTGTTGTCATTTTGAATGATATTCAATTGCAAAGCGGTGAATGAATTAATAGACTAATCAATTATAGTTATTATTAAACTGAAAAGCATCTAATAAGTGATTGCCTAAACCATGTGGGCTAGAAATTGTGATCCGTCAAAATGTATTAGTTTCAACAATACGAGTATACTTACATACATACATACATACAGTTGTCCACAAAATAATAGAAGTGCAATATTTTGATCAGTTTTGGCTATTTGTCTTTTCTTTATTTTATGTTTATTTTTTTTTTTTTTTTTATAAAAGTCTACCTGGTTGTACAACAAACACCATACCAATTTATATTTCCTACTTTTTAATCTTTAGAAAATATTTTAGTTTGTAGTTTTGTAGCCCATTTAATTCGAGTCTGATCAAATGCAAGTTGCAAGTTGGTAAAAAATCCCGTTAATTTTTGGCAATTTTTTTGTTTTGGCAATTGTCGAACACACTTTGTATGGAAAATACGTGAAACACCTTCAACTAAAAAAATTCTCAAAAATAAACGGAATGTTTTACCAACTTGAGGCTTGCACTTCCTCAGACTAGAATTAAATGGCCTACAAAATTGCAAATTTTTTTCTAAAGATTCGGATTAAAAAGTTCGAAAATTTTGGAGAAAATTTGCAGAATTTTTTTAATTTTTTTACAAAGTTTGGAATTTTAATTTACATGGTATTTTGTTGTACAACCAGATATAATTTTATAAAAAAAAATAATAAACATAAAATAAACAAAAGACAAATAGCCAAAAATTGATCAAAATATCGCACTCCTATTATTTTGTGGACAACTGTATGTATACAAGTAAAAGCTGGGAGACGCGCACATGCGAGGGCTCGTTTAATAAATGTTTATTGTTGTACATAAATAGAAATGATAAATATGGCAAGCAGGGAATGCAATTTTTATTGTAAACAAATTAAGTGGAGTGTAAAAGTTTTTCAAACCGTAAAAACACACACAAAATGTCTATCAAAGAGATAAAAAATCATAGTAATTTCAAAAGATCTTAAAGCTTTTCCAACAAACACAGTTTCAAGCATTTGAAAATTTTTTTTCTTAAATGATTCACAAATTAAAAGTAATATTTGCGCTACATTTACAGCACGGCGACAAATAACTGTTTAACGGTTGTTTTTTTTCGAAAATAGAATAATTAATAAAATTAAGGTAAAATCTGTGAAAAACTAACAATAAAATGTTTTTTTTTCGCAAGATCTAAAAAGGACCCTTTTATTAAAAAAAACTGGGTAACAGTTATTCGTCGCCAAGCTGTAAATATGAATTACGTTTCCAATATTTATAAAATCACTGAGGCTAAGCGCAAAAGTTTAATGATTTTTGGCAAGCTTTAATTTACTGGCATTAGGGTTGTTGGAACTGAGTTATTGTGGATAAGTACTAGAACGGGGTACTTAAGGTCAATTAAGTTGTAAACAAGAATATCGATATACATATTATAATTTAAGATCCGACAGTAAATGCCGAAGACAGATATTTATGCAAAAAAAAATCTAAATTGGTTTGCACAAATACTTTAGACGCAGTGGTGTATAGCGAACTTTGTTTGGTACGATTTAATATATGTATGTACATTAGGGTGGTCACAAATGCATGAAAAAAGTAAAGTCGGAATTTGTATGCTTTCACCCCCTAGGATTGTTCTCTACCGAAAAAAGTATAACCCAGTTTTTTTATTCGTAGAAATGGTATAGAATTCTTAAAAATCAATCGATCGGAAAAACTCTTGTTTCTCTGCAGGAGATAGCCAATAATAATACCCAATTATCTATTTAACCATTTTCCATCCCAACTATAATTTATAGGTACGCCAAAAATCCACAAAAACCCCTAAAAATACAATGGGGGGGGGGACCAATAAAAAATCGTTTGTATTAAAAAATTGTTAAATAAACAATAGGGCATTGTTATTGAAAGTCTCCTGAAGAGAACCAGAGATTTCAGATTGAAAAATATTGATTTTCAAGAATTCTATATCATTTCTAGGATAAGTTGTTTTTTCCCATATAAAAGTACATGGAAAACTTTGAGCGCTTTGAGCGACCTCTAAATATTTTTCAATTTCAATTTTTTCGATATAGTGCAATCCTAGGGGGTAAGAGCATTACAATTCTGACTTTACTGTTTTTGGACCACCCTAATGTACGTACATACATACATACATTTTTAAGGTACAACATGCATTGTGGTCAAGAAGGTTATCGATTAATGAATTGCCAAAAATGTAAAATAATATTCGGTATTCCTTTTTAACACATGCAAATATGTTGTATGCGCCTAGGTGCAAATTTCAAATGCAATTAAAAGTAGAAATTTGTAGAAGCATCACTTATATTTGAAGCAATAAATAGAAAGCAAGCTGAGGCCGTTAAGCTATTTATTTATATGAAATATGTACGTATGTATGTATGCACTAACTATGTCTATGACTAATGCACTCAAAAAAAGCTTGATGTTGGCGACAATGCACTGACAGACAGACACTCGTATTGTTTTGCCAAAAATGTTATAATGAATATCGCGATTTTATGTAGTTTCATATGAATGTTTATAAATTTGTGTATATGTTAGTATTACGTATAAGGAATTACGAAGTTAAAATTAGTAAGATATAAATTAGATGCTATGCTTTACGCTTTCAGCAAAAAAGCTTCAGTATATACATACATATGTACCTATTCAATATTTTTTTCTGGCTCTGGATTGAACCTCAGAGTTTCTAATTAAGGATTTCTAAAGACTTAGTGAAGAAAGCGAATGTCGTAGCGATTATGATTTTTGGAGTAAACATTAATATTCAGTTGTGAAATTATAAACATTGCAACATCAAAGTCAGCAATGCTTATGGTTGCAATGTTTCACTGCTCTGTATATATGTAGTACGTTCAATAATATACTTACACAGAAATGTATTTCAAAATTTACGTTTTTGGAGATTTCATCATAAAATTAATAAGCTTGATAAAGAGAATATATAACAGATAACTCAATTTCGCAAAAATGGTGAAGATTTCTGTCTTTCTATCTGTCTTTTGGTATACGAACTGCATGAATTGGTCAAACTTTGATTGCATTTTCCCACAAAATTGAAATTTTGAAATATGCAGTTCTGCATATTATTAAACGTGCGATATAGGTTTTAATTAAGAGTAAAATATGTCTGCATTAAGAGTAAAATATGTCTGCATAAGGATGTTCCAATTAAAAATTTTTTATTTTTATTTAACTTTCATTAAATAAGTAGCATCGCAAACTACTGCTATTGACGATTACTTAAAAATAAAAATATCAACGTCGAACTTAAAAAGTGACTGCATTGTAGAAAAAATGACGCAGTAAAATTCTATACAAGAAAACTTATACCAATAAAATGTTGGAATATGTATGTATGTATATGTACATACTTATATACAGTATCGGTCATAACAATAGCATCCCCTTTTCAAAATGATATTGTTTGCCACTGAAGTTCACTTATTTATTTTTAGGAATTTTCAATTAAAATACAGTTCATTCCCTAACAAAACCCATAAAAATCCTAGTTTAAAACTTTGTAGAACACTACAAAAAAATGAAAAAATGTTCATCTAATTTTCTAACTTTTTTCTCAGAAATGTAAGAATTTTTTTGAGTACACACTTTTATAGGCCATCCAATTTTAGTCTAATGATGACCGGTTCAACCCAACATAAAAAATAAATAAAAAAACAAAAAAGGATTTTTTCTAATAGCGGTCGCCCCTCGGCAGGCAATGGCAAACCTCCGACTGTATTTCTGCCATGAAAAACAGCTTCTCATAAAAAATACAATCGCCGTTCGCAGTCGCCGGAGTCGGCGTTAAACTGTAGGTCCCTCCCATTTATGTGACAACATCAATGCGCACAGCGCAAATCGGAGCAGAAGCTTGGCTAAGCGCCTATCTACTATTATTATTCATGAGCCAAGTTTCAAGTGGCTAAAAATTACCGTTGATTATTTAGTTTGTTGATCATGCGTTTATATGGAAGAAAACGCGCAACACCCTCCAAAAAAAAATCTGAAAAATCAACGGTAATTTTTAGCAGTTTAAAACTCGCACTTTGGTTTACTAAAATTGCATGGGCTAGAAAACTGCATACTCGAAAATATTTTAGAAATACTGAATAAAAGTTTTGAGGAAAATTTTTGAATTTTTGTGAACTTTATATAAAGTGTGATACTTTGATATACATAGTATATGGTTTATGTTATAGAATGAACTATATTTTTATAAATATTTATAAAATAATTGTGAATATTATATTGGACAAGGTGTACACTAACATTTGACACTGACTGTATATGTACATATATGCACATACATACCTATTATGTACTATCATCACTATGATTCATACCATCCTTCATAAAAATAAAAATAAATTGCTTTTTTTTTGAAGTTCGATTAATTTTTGTTAACTTTGTGCAAGCTTTGAAACTTTTATTTACATATGTGGTGATGGTTAAAAATAAATAAAAAAACATAAATTGCGAACAAAATAATTTTTAACTTTGCTACTATTTCATATCCCGCAGCTACACATACATACATACATACATATGTATTTAGGTTCTAAAAAGGTATTTTCTGGCGGTATTTGGAAACAAAAAATTATTGATAGGGAGTAACGGCCTGGCAATCTATTAATCGTTGACTGGTGTCCGCTAAACACAAATGATTCATTCACATCAACAAAGTTCAACAAAGCAATTTTATTTTTTATTTCATAAAATAACGATTTACATTTTCCAAATAACTTCTTCCAGGGGTTGCAGTGACCCGATTTTTGTCAAAAGTGGTTCGTAAGTTTTCTTAAATTATGTACATACATACATATACGTATATAAAAATTTTAACCCTAGCCATTATCTCTAGCGATAAATCCCGCTTTTGCTACATTTAATTTCGAATGGCAAATTAATGAAATGCTTTTTTCTTATCAAACCATGCCGATAGTTAGAAAATGTAATCAGTAATTTTTTCGGGTATCAAATGCACGAACATGTTTTTATGTACACTAAAAGATTGACATTCCTAGCTGATAAATCTCAAGAATGATAGAATAGTATTCTATCATTCTTGGATAAATCTATGCTTTCGAAGTTTTAATAGGCTCTTTATTATAGAAATGTACACAAAATAATCGAACTACAAGCAGTCGGCAATAGCAGATAGCTGTATAATCAACTTCCGACTGAATTTCAACCCCTGCCAATTTGAATTCTAAGAGGGTTTGATTGAAATTTACTCGGAAGTGAATTGCAGAACCTGCCTCAGTGCTACAAAAGAAAAATACATATTAAGAGCGAAATACACCACACAAGCGGTTTGACAAACCAAGCGAAATTTCCCTTTGCTTCAAGCCATTTGTGCTGTGTATGGGGGTGTTTGAAGGTTTGACGGCGGTTTGTCAAACCTTCAAACACCCCCATACACAGCACAAATGGCTTGAAGCAAAGGGAAATTTCGCTTGGTTTGTCAAACCGCTTGTGTGGTGTATTTCGCTCTTAATTAGCTTTTAAATTTTAACCTTTAAGAGCGAAATAAGGACGAAATACACCACACAAGCGGTTTGACAAACCAAGCGAAATTTCCCTTTGCTTCAAGCCATTTGTGCTGTGTATGGGGGTGTTTGAAGGTTTGACGGCGGTTTGTCAAACCTTCAAACACCCCCATACACAGCACAAATGGCTTGAAGCAAAGGGAAATTTCGCTTGGTTTGTCAAACCGCTTGTGTGGTGTATTTCGCTCTTTAGGTATTCGGAGCCACGCTATACATAGAGATGAGTGAGTGAATAGGTAAGTAGTCTTTAAAAAAATCATTATTTACCTAAAATTTTCTTGAATGTGCTATACGGAAAAACAACACTTCAAGCATTTAGCTAGAACATTCTTTCCGAATGTCTTGCTAGCGACATATCTTTAATTTCATAATCTGTAACATGCCGCTCCTCAAAAACAAACACAATGACCTCAACCAAGCGGACAGTGAGGCCCGTCATTTAGACGACGACAATGCGCATCAATAGACGAGACCCAACCTCAAGAGGGCTCCAGCACACACAAACACCCAGTTATTGGGAAAAGCTGCGTCATGCAAAATGTCCAACTACATGCTTCGTTGCTATTGTTGCAGTTGTCTTAACTGCCTCCTCAACCTACTTTTTATGCGAACTACTTAGTCATTTTTTCCAACAATGTGCCAAATCGACAGACACCCCACTTTGAGCTGTGCTGTTTGCGTTTTGGAGTGCCGGTTTCTTTTAACTATGGATGAAATTGTATACAAACATGCACATAGTATCTGGCATACATATGTATGTGCATATAGATGTTATATACGTATATATGTATGTTGACTTACCCGCTTTGGTCTTCAAGTCATGTCCATTGTTCAAATCAAAATCCATTTCCATGTCGGTGTCGAACCCAAAGCTGCGGTACCCTTTGGCACTCAATGCATCTGCATAGTTTTGCATAGTCGCTTTCTTTGTTGTTGTCGCTTCCAGTTTTCACTTTTAAATTACTGATATATGAATGTATATATAGGTATAATTTGTTATTCCTCAATTCTGATTAAACAGAAAATATTTGCACGTTGAAGATTTATTTTTTTATCTCACTTTGAAAAACTTTATTATAAGCTTGTGTCGCTTTTACGAATGTGCGTCTCGTTTTTTACCTGTGTCCGAATGCACTTTTATGCTGGAATTTAATGCGAAACTTTTTTCTTGCTTCTTGGCTATGGCTTTAGCTTGATTTAACTTTATTTATTAAAATTTGTGCATGTGAATTCACTATGTATTTTTTAAATTAATTGAATTGTTGTTGCTACTTTGAAAAGCACTACGTAAACAAAAAATTTGTCCGCCTCTTTTCTATTGTGTGTTGCCGATTTCGCACCGATTTTGTAAATGAAGGTTGCCAACTTTTTACACGGATAACTGCACTGCACTACCATCCCCTGTTTGCACTGCAGCACCGACTTCTTTTCGATTTTTCCATTTTCCCTCATCCTAAACGGTTAGGGACCAAAAAGCACAACGAAAATCGGTTTGGGACATTTTTCTAGGGTTACCGAGCCTTGATAAGATCATGTAGGGAATTAATTACCCTAAAATCACCCTAAAATCATAGCCGTTTACAATTTCCAATTCACTTCTAAAATGGTTATTGTTAGATTCTTAATGAAGATTACAAACAAGTAGTTCGTTTGCTCTAGAAATACAACTGAAACGTATTGTTTAATGATTACCATTGAGAAAGAAACAAAAAGTTTGTAAGCTTTGAGCAGAACTTTTAATATTTAACTAAAAAATATTTTCCTATATTTGTGTATTTTTAGTATATGGACATTTTGGACTTCTATATACATATCTACCAAAGAACACATTCCTCTCCAATTCTGACGGTTTTCAAAATGTATTCAACAATTTTTATTGAGCTTGAGGCCGTTTTCTAATGAAAAACTATTATGGAAAGGCAACAATAATTCGAAGAAAAAAATGGTAGAAGTAATAGCTATTTCGGAAATCACCACATTTCCTCATCAGACTTCTTTCAGTGGGATTCGATCCAACGACCCCAGTTGACTCAGCCAGTTGCCAACGCACTGTGCTAAGTTCGCCTTAATTCAAAATGTTACAAATCTGGAAAGTAGGTAGGTATTTGTCTATTGCGTTTTCAACATTTTAAACAAAAATTTAAGAATGTATGTATGTATGTATATGTATAGTACATGTAATTATAAATGAGTATAAATTAGAACGCAAGTAAAATATTTAACTAAAATCAGACATTTGAAAATTTCTTCCATATATGTACATATAAGTAAGTAACTAAATACAATACACGCATTGCAATGTACATATGGGCATAACACAAAAAAAAATTAATAAACTACTTAAACTAATCAATATGACTACGTAGAATCAAGCTAACACTTCAAGTTGTCGCATTCCGACCAAGCACGCTGATTTCGTTTTGTACAAAAATTTCAGTTGGAGCTGTTTGAATTGCACGCTTCCGCACTCTCCGAAGCGATTTTCCATCACATAGCGAAGGATCCGGCTTTTTCGTTAGATTCATAATGCGATTAAGTAAGAATTCTTTATCTTTCGCCTCCAGATATATCATTTCTTTTAGTAACTTTACCATCAGACGACGGGCACGCGACTTGGCGCGTAGATAGTAAGCCAGCGCACTCATTATGACTAGCATTATGCCCACAGCAGCAGGGCGTATGAGCAACGTAAGAAGGCGCCATAGTGATTGATTATGGCGCAACTGTAGTACACCGTCTATGAATATTTGAAACATATAACCGGATTCGCGAAACGGACCGCACTGCGCGCTCATGGGTAGCCTATAAAGATAATGAAGGGGGAATTACTGGTTATTCTACTAGAATACGTAATGCTAATTGTTATTAGCAAACGTACTGCGTCATAATGTAGCCCAGTGTCAAAATGACGCCCAACAGAGAGACAAAAGTGAAGACCAGGTAAAGCGTTTGTGTTTGTGCTGAACGCCAGATATTGCAGGATGGTTTACATAGATTCAATAAAAGCGTCTTATTTATGTAGAATTTTAGGAACATTTTGCAAACAATAATCGCCACAAGCAATGGTGCGAATAGTAACCCCAACCACAGCAATGTTTGATTATAGACGAGACCCAAACTTTTTTGAGATATATCAAATTCGGGACCACCGAGCCAAGGCCAGTAAATGCTATGATTCGCGATAATAAAGATTGTAATAAATATCAATACTCATTAAATCAAAAACTTCACTCCCCTCACCTGGACAGGAAAGCTCGCGTAACACAAATGAGTGGTATAATAAATAAACAAATGAATGTGTCCATCACAACAAAGCGATACAATTCTTGTCCAATATGAGTCTCCCAGCACTGAAAATAATAAGGCACGTAAAGGATGGGCTAATATATTCCGAAAAAGCGCAATACTCACTTGACTATATTCTTTTGTTAGAAGAAAGTATACCAAAACGCTTATAATAACCGCCTCCAGCATGAAATTTCTCAACAAGGCTATGTGCAGAGTACGACGGGGTGAACGATAATCTTCCATTCTGAAATACATAAATACTCATTTTAATTGAAGCCATAAAAGAACTTAATCGTAAAATCGTTTTACCTCGAAATCCATGATAAAACGGATTGCATTAGCAGCATTGTTAGATTTAGTATACCCGCCGTTGAGAGGGTTCTCCAGCCAGTGTCAGTTGAATCGAGTCGCTAACGGTGATTAACAAATTACAATGGTACTTCAAAGCTGATTGCGCTTACTATTTACCGTCAACAATATCCACACAGCAACTCCAGCACAGCCTATTATAGCAGCCACCAGCACATGTGCTATAAGACGAGAGCAAATAAACCAAATACGCCACCAAATAGTTAGATTTTTCTTGGTTTCAGTTCTTTCATTAAGTACCGCTTTAAATTCGGTAAAAATTGCCATGTGTTTTAGTTCAGCCGCCTTTCTATTCGATATACCAAAATCCCAAAAGCAAAAGGTTTTAGGTGCCAGCATACCTCTAGCACTGCCAGCGGCTTGAATAAAACTTATGCGGTAGACACGCGCCATTCTAGTGAAAGAAAATGATATAGAATAGATTTCCAATAACTAATTACAGTATCTACTTAGTGGAAATGACGACAAAAATTAGCAGGTAAAGCACCAACATTGTCATAAAATACGCATGTGGTAAACTGTAACGATTTAGAGCAGGATGTAGACGAAATGTTGCATTGCTGTACCCACTGTAAAATATGAGCGAGTTTTGCAGATATCCCTAAAACAAAATGTGTGTTAATAGATGGAAAAATATGTAAACCATTTTTTAACCAATCACTTACCTCACCAGTAAGTACATTCATGATAAGCCCACTTTCACCTTCCCCATCACCACCCGTATAGTTTCCAGTTAATACTGTTTCATTAAGATACATTTCCTCAGTTGCTATTGTGTTATAGAGTACTTGCGGAAATGTGATGAACGTGAAAACGCATACCAATACCAACACATTCAGCATTAGAAGCCAACGCAGAAAGTTGAAAAAGGAGCTGACATTGCAGCCAAAGTGACCCTCGATTGTCTTCAGTTCATCATACCAAATTTCTAAGTTATGATTTATAAACGTTACGAGCTTCCAGCTCCTAAATAGAAAAGCTATGAAAGCATTGGTGAAGAAATGACACCAGCTGCAGCGTTGCTTTTCGCTGGCATGTTGCTCAATGGTGATGGCCAACTTTTGTTTAAGCATGCGTTTCACACAAAGTGGCTGCGGCAGCGCGCGAAGTGTTTCTCTGTAATTTTTTGTAATTGCGTATGTATTTATAATAAAATGATAAACTAATTAAAACAAACATACAGTCTATGTTGATGACTTAGTGCTGTGTCTTGCATGAGGCCATCGTGCTGTTCGATTTCCTGTGCTAACAATTCGACTTCATTCTCCGCATCCAAGCCATTTGTAGAGAGCAATTTTCCATCCACTTCGAAAAATTTACGTGAAGGCATGCGATATATAGTTTTTTCTCGTATACTATGTTTATCTCGGTCGAAGCGTGCCAAAGTCTGAGACCACCGACGCACCTTCATATATATATAAACACATACATATAGCATATAATGGACGCCATTAAGAACATAAATTTTTTATGAAATTACCATATTTGTTGGTGTTGCACCGCGACTGAAACTACCAGATAGCACCGCCAGCGGTGAAGTTGGTCGCAGGTGATGTCGATGTCCACCGAAATTATTTATCAGCTCTATGGACTCATCGCCACACTGTTCATCTGTGCCATCGCGACTGCCGCCACAATCGCTTTTCTTACTTTTATTGTCATCGTTGGCAACTGATGCACTGGCGGCGAAGATTCTGAGTTGTTGACCGTTTCCAATGCTAGTGAGCAGATTTTGGCTACCTTCGAGTTGCGTAAATAAATCGCTTTGTGATGATGCCGTCGACGTAGTAATCACCTCAATGCGATCGAAATCTTCGCTGCTGTCGGAAACATAGATCCGATTTTTCATCCCGTAGCCCGACATTCGCTTCAGTTTTTATTTTTATTTGAAATGTTTAAATCATTTTAATAAACTAAAATTAATAAAATAAATTAAATTAAATCAAACAAAGGAAAAATTTAAATCAGCTGAAAATAGAGCTGGGATACTATCGATAGTATTGATAGTTGAAAACTGTCGCCTCTATCGATAGTTTTTGAAGACTATCGATGTCGGTGTTTAGCAAAACTTCACTATATTCTCTTCAAATCTCTACTCAACTTCATCGCTCGAGGCAACCGAGAAAAAAGAATACTAGAAACCATTGTGATTTTTAGTAACTACAAACTTGTACCGAATTATATGTAAATTGAAATTTTGATGAAACTATGTAGTACTTTTTATTTTTTGTACAACATTTATAAAAAATTGAAAACCATTAAATAGACAAAAAAGAGATTAGTCAAAACGGATAAAAATGTTATTTTCACCAGCACTTTATTCGTTTTCTAATAAGGGAACGTACCCATACTACGTGACCCACTTTTTGCAATTTTTAACCCCCCCCTCCCCCCTCGGTGGCCGCGGGTAGTATATTCCAAGACCCCCCCCCCTCCCCCTACAGTTTTCACGTAGTAATTCATAAATATGGTTTTGAATCATTTCTTGCTAACAAAAAGTTGAAAAAAATATATATTTTTATAATTGTCTTTATTAACACGGCGCTTGCTGCGTGACGGCAGGAGTGCTTTCATACCTATAATTACAAGTGGAAAAAATATTATCAAGATAAAATGTCAAAATATATCTTAAGCAGTACTTAAATTATAGAAACAAATGTCCCGTTATTTTTATTAACCTTTATTTTCCATCTCAATCATCTTCAACAAACACCTTCCCAGCATCAATCCACTCGGATACATCGTAGATCACGGGGGCGGTAACATCGGGAGTTTCCTCAGACGTAATTATTATCTCTTCATTGACAGCCTCGACATCTATCCACTCCACGCATTCCTTTATGACACACAAGGCCTCCTGTGGTCTCCTAGAGAGAACCCGCAGAGGTCGCACGCGAGACACGTCATCCACCGCACCACCATGCACGTTTTTTCGATGGTTGTTCAATCAGCTGACGTCTGTTCGTCAGTGTTGCCATCTGTGGGTTTAAAAAGCGACAAACACTGCGCGCCATATTTGAATGTAGCTCGAAAAAAACGCTAGATTTTCTTAGTGGATATTGACTACGTGATAAAAACCTAAGCCCCCCCGCCCCCCACTGTGACCAAGTGTGGTATTTGGAAGATCCCCCTCCCCCCCCTGAACGGGTCACGTAGTATGGGTACGTTCCCTAATATGGTAAAAGGTTAATAATTTCCCTTGTCACTGAGTTGTAAATTTTGTGTTTGTTGTACTAAAAATGTATGACTATAACCACATTCACTCCCTTGCACTTGAAAAGGGACAAACAAAATCTGAATTTCATTTTTCCATATAAAAAATTCAGATTTTGCCTGTCTCTATTCAGATGCACTGATCAATTAATAAGTTTATTCTATTATTATAAAAAGTTCCTTTTGATTAATTCATATTAAAAAAAAGTGTAATTTACAAAGTAATTTATTAATTTTTATAAATTTTCTAAGAACTGAAGGTTTCAATTGAACACTGTTACATAATGTGGTTCACGACGATAGTACTATCGATACTATCGATTTTTTCAACTATCGTTTCGAACACTATCGAGTGGCGGTACTATCGACAGTATCAAACTCTACTGAGAAACTTGGCACAAAGGATGTAACAGAAAAAATATAGAAAAATTGTAAAGAAAATTCTGTTTTGATTCCGGCATTTCGTAAACATCATTTGTTCTATGAATTAATTGTTTTTTTTTTTAGTTGCCAGTAGGAATTAGGTTTTAATTATGTAATTAACAATGAGCAAGTGTTGGAATGGGAGATTATTTATAATAAAACCATTGTGATATCTCTAGCCTTTACTGTAAAGCTTTCTATTTTCAATGGGATTATATGTAATTATATTTGATTATGTACTAAGTTGAGGAAATAATTTCGCCGTGACAGCTTCATTGTTTATACACATCCTTTTAAACATTTTTTTTAATTTTCGGTAGCCGCCTGCAACTTACATATAAGCAACGACTATTCTGGGATAGCCATTACTCAGTAAATAACAAGTTCGTTTACCCTCATATTATTAAAAACAATATACTTATCCTCAAGGTCATCAGCGCTATTGGCTTAGGATCGTCCATTTGACGTCATGTGTTTTTGGTTTAAAGAAACAGTTAGACGTATGTATATAGCTGCGAAAACTGAACGCACCGCCTTTATTAAATACCTATGAGTCAGTAAATAAAACTGGAGATATACGAAGAGAAAGCTTATATTACCCTCTTGCAGTATCAGGATAAATGTAGCTTTATTGAAAGGAAAAGTAGTTTTCTGAAGACCTGCAGCTGCACATAAGCATTCGTACATTCATTTTAATGAAAGCAAAAAAGCATCTGTTACTACATATATATAAAAACTTCAAAGACAAAAAGTAGGAATAATATTAGTCTACCAAATCAAGCAGCAAATTCTACTTTAAAAGTCTGTGACGCGGCCTTTACGCTCCCAATCACCATAGCGCGTTGGCTCTGGTCCAGCAGGTCCACCAATTTCACCCGTATGTGGATTGGTTGCATTAGGCCATGGCTTCAGCGGTTCTTTTTCTTGGAAAGGATGTTTCGAGAATTCATCTAATTTTCCAAGTGGTGTCTTTGCACGCAACTTTTTCTCGAATTCAACTACGCGTTCGCTTTTTTGTTTAGGCTCCTTGGACTCGGCGCAGACATTTGCGGTTGTGGAGAGCGCAGCGCAATTGCTTTGCAATATATTTGTTGCAGCTTGCTTCAATGGCGATTGGCACAATCGGCTAGTCTGTTTGCTAATGTTTATTAAATTACTCATCATTTATAAGCGATGGTAAAACTTAAATCTTCAGTTTATTTTACTTTTTTCACAAAAAAAAATTGTGTAATGACAATTAACCATTTGTCAACTTATCAGCTGTTTTTGTTTTCCTTGGTTTGACATTCGCTAACAGTGGTGAAATTGATTACAATTTCACCAAAAGAAGTTCGAGGGCCGGCCAAGGTTGCCAGGCAGCCGCTCTTAACATAATTTAGTGTTTTTTTATTGGCTACTGACATTAGCATGCTTTTTGGATACAATTTGATGATTTTGACAAATCTGAATTTCGAAAATGGCGAGAGTTCGAGAGGAAATTTTAATAGCGTGAATATAGGGTGATCCATATAGACCCTTTTTGTAAATATTAAATAAAAGGGAAATGTTTAGCTAGTTGTACAACGATTTAGAGGTGGGGCGGAGGGGGAAGGGGTGTGGGCCCCAAAAATCCCCCCTAAACGAAGGAGGATTGACGCCGCTTCATGAAATAAATTTTTTTTTTCAAAAATCCGTGGAAATGTTCCTATGATACAATATTTACTGCCCTTTTTAAGATAATATTAACGTTCGTTCAATGAGGGAATGAAAAACCGTTTTTCTCGAATTTTTGATTTTTTTAATTATGCATTTATTCCAGCAAACGTTAGTTATAGAATAGGCTATTAATTACGTATCAAAAGTTTGGATTTTTGCAACGCAATAAAATTCTCACACCCGCGTACATAAATACATATATATACTGTATGTAGAAATGCCAGACCCCTTCAACGAGCCCAGTTTTATACGACCTTTGACGTAGGTAGTACGTAATCTGATGGTAGCGAAAACTTTTTACAGTTTTCAATTTCCTATTGGGTTGTTTACAAACTTTTCGACCGCGTAGACGAATAAACTTAAAATAATTTTTGTTTTTTACTTAACCGGCTGGAAAGCTCCTCAAATAATAATAATAATAATAATAGATTGGCGCTTACACATATGTTAGTGTTTGGCCGAGCTTCTCCTCCGACTTGTGGCGTGCGCCTTGATGTTGTCACACAAAGCGGAGGGACCTACAGTTTTACGCCGACTCCGAACGGCGATTGTATTTTTATGAGAAGCTGTTTTTCATGGCAGAAATACACTCGGAGGTTTGCCATTGCCTGCCGAGGGACGACCGCTGTTAAGAAAAAACCTTTTTCTATATTTTTTCGGATGTTGCTTTGACCAGGGCTTGAATCCAGGTGTTGATGTGTGAAAGCGCGCACTGCTTACCACTACACCACAGCGGCCGACCTCCTCAAATAAAAAGAAACAAAATATTTCAATTCAGAAAAAAATATTGTTAAAAACGAGCATTAATAATTCGAACTACAATGAAACCTCAATATACGAAGCTGATAGGGTTCGACCAATAGTATGTTATATTAACCGTTTCGTTATATTTATACACCCAAATTCATTAAAAGTAAAGAAGGCTTTAACTACTTTATAAACCGAAAAATTGTATAAAAATGTCATTTTATAGAGCTCTTTAAATCTATTTTATTTTTTATGAATAATATATATATTCAGACTTAGCTATGCAGAGGCTTTGGAGTCGTCACTTCCGTTATATAATGGCCGTTTAACCGTCAATATATTTCGAAGAATTTTATGCTCAAATTTAGGGGACAAAAATTTTCTTATTTTTGAGTGTTTTCATGTTATCAAGGTTCGTTATATCGAGGTTTCACTTGACTGTCTTACATTTCAACATATGCATCGGCAATGCAGTGCTTTTGCCCACCGGAAAAAGTTCCGCTTTTCACCACTTACAACATAGCAGCAGAAATCACTTCCGTTTTCTATTCACCCCAATTAGTTCCATCGATTCCCGTTAAAGCGAAGTAAAACTCATTATTTATGTTTAAGTACATTTGTACTTAAAATAGTATAGTAATTTATTAAAATATAAATTACAATTCTTATTCAGTCGAAATGTCTTATGCTATTTTTTTCTTTAATTATTGCTTATACATACTTATGTACTATTGATATTTCTACTTAGTAGTGAAAGAAAAGCAAAATTCTAAGCAAATTTTGACTAAAAATCTGAAACTCGTCCCTTCCGTTCCCAATCACCGTAGCGTGTGGGTTCTGGACCAGCTGGGCCGCCAATTTCGCCAGTATGTGGATTTACGCTGTTCGGCCATGGCTTCCATGGTTCTTGTTGCTGTCGTGGATGACCAGTTATATTTTGCAGCGAAACTTTTGAGAGAAGGCGCCTTGAGAATTCGACAGCTCGACTTTCCTGTTTGTAGGCGGCATTTGTTTGTTGGCAAGTGCAGGATGTGGAAAAGGCCGGTGCAGCTGTCTTCCAAGGATTGGGAAAGAAATTTATTTGCTTGCCCGCCGTTTGGCAGACACGACAACTTTGTTTCACTATGCTGCTCATTGTTTCACGATTTTCTACGTATGTAAATATGTATGTATGTAAAAACACAAATGTTCAATTTACAATAACTTTTCAATTGGTTTCTTTTTTGGTTAAAACGCTTCGCTTTTTTTCAAAAAGTTCTTCACTTTTCACTTTCAGTTATTTCAAATTTTCAAAATTTTTTGCTTTATTATTCTTAAGCTTATTGTGTACTTGCTGCTGGTTGTTGTATGAATGTTCCTCGCCAGCGGCGTGCAAGCGCTTTTATACACAAACCCAAAAACCTTGAATGGAAACATTGATGCCATCGCATGGATGGAGCGAATGTTTGAGCGCGCAAAATTTTTTTACGAAGAGTATTTGCTTGGCGCTGAGCGTCAACAATTGTGCAGCCAGCGTTGCCATAAGTCAGAATTTTTCTTCAAAATAAAGATTTTTTGGGCAGTTTTTTATTAACTCAAAAAAGGATTTTTTAAATGCAAAATTTTATACTGTAAATATCTTTAAAATTAAGATTTTTGTGTATGATGTAAGATTTCAAAATTTTTAACTTATTTATTTTATCCTTGCTACATCATTGTAAGTAGCAAATGAATGAAAAAGAAAAAGGTTTTTTATAATGAATACGTTAAACGTGGAAAATTTCAATTAAACTGCCATTTAAGATATATTTAGTGATGAGTCTACATGGATAAATTTATAACAAGAAGTAAAGGGGGGGTAAGCTTTATAAAACAATATTCATAGAAAATCTAATTAAAAAGCTTAAAAATGTTATGAATCTTTGTCGAATTTTCTTAACTTTTGAAGTTTGGACATACATGGTTTTCGTGAGATAACATTAAATAAACACAAAAACTAAGCAATTTTTAAGCACAAAACAACTGACCTCACTCCACATATATAAATTTAGAGGTACCGTTAATTTCTTCATGAACCAATGACCAGGAGTTTTTTTTCAATGTATTTCCGTATTTTATGCGTTGGTTTATTATTTGTAAACTCATATATGTATGATTTAGAAAGCAAACTGTGCTAAACAATTTTTGGATGCTACAAAGGCAATATTGATTTCTCACTTAAATTTAAATAAAAAAGAATTTATTAGCCGGTTTCACCATCAATTTAAGTTGAAAATGATTTTTAATTTTCTGTAAATTTCCATATAAAATTCAAAAAACTAAAATCATTTTTCATTTAAACTGCTTTCGTGAAATTGGCTGTATAACTTGAAATTGCAAATTTTTTTCAGTTAACATAATAAAGGCTGTTTACAGCCGTAAAGCCAATATCGAATTGTGTGTTTCTTATTGAGTTAAAATTTTTTTTTTTAGATTAAGACTTTTTTGGGATCGAAAAGATTTTTTTATCTTTAAAATCTTATTTTGAAGAGTTTTTTGAACAAAATGAAGATTTTTGGGGCAATTTCTCTGGCAACACTGTGTGCAGCACGTATGTATTATTCGGAGCGCAACTGGTTTCACGTACGCTACCAAATGAGTCACTGCCGGCGGCGCGGTGGTGTTTGATGGACTTTTCTCCCCATACACAAATGTGGGTATGTGCATACATCTTATGGAGTGTCGGCACAAATATTGTTATTGACACCAGCTGAGCCAAAACAATACTTTTCGGCCGGTATGTGTATAATAAGTATCTTATTGAAAAGTGATCATCGGCGATGTTTACGTCCTTTAATGCACGTACGCCGCTTAGCGAAATCCACTATATAGTATATATTTTATTTGTGTATATTCACATTCGTGGGTTTATCTGTATATAAACAATTGCATACATACCTACAAATGTACATAAATATATGTATAGTATACTCCTCAATGTAATTAATTTAAGTATACGTTTAATTGCTTTTACTGTAATTCTCTTCCGCAGCAGTTCACTATTGACTGAGCTTGTTCAGCTAAAAAAGAGCAGTTAATAAATAATTCAAAGAATAGGTATTGCGAAATTTACTAGTTTCAGATTACGAGCGGTGGGTAGTGACAGATAAGGAGCTAACTTTGAGGAGAAAGAAGGCTGGTTACAGCTGCAGGGGGGTAATGGCAAAATATCGGGTATCTGTCTGAAGGCTCTGTTATGCATACTTGGCATTGCATGCACTGCTATACCATTTTTACGTAGAAATCAAAAACCAACAGACTTTTACGTATGTAATGCTGTGCGTTGGGTAACCGCTTACACGCGAAGCTCATTTAACAGATTCCTTATGTGACAACTCTCAAGCAATGCCAAGTATGCATAACAGAGCCTTTAAGGCTCTGTTATGCATACTTGGCATTGCTTGAGAGTTGTCACATAAGGAATCTGTTAAATGAGCTTCGCGTGTAAGCGGTTACCCAACGCACAGCATTACATACGTAAAAGTCTGTTGGTTTTTGATTTCTACGTAAAAATGGTATAGCAGTGCATGCAATGCCAAGTATGCATAACAGAGCCTTAAGGGCCGGTTGTTCAATGTCTGGTTATCGATACTTGCCGGTTAAACATCATTATCGACGTTTTCGACATCACGCATATAACATGTGATCGATAAAGAAGTCGTTGTATTTAACTGGAGCTTCCACCTCCGATTTGTGCTAATCAGACATTGAGTAACCGGCCCTTAAGGATATTTCCTTCTGGTTATCACTACCACTGCACTATCGACGTTTTCGATATCATACATATAACATGCGATCGATAAAGCAGTCATTGCCTTTAACCGGAGCTTCTACCACCGAATTGTGTTAAACAGCCCTTAACCTTATATGGGGTCGTGGTCAGCGTCGCCACAGAAGTGAAGTATCTGGGACTTATCCTGAAACTCAAGCTCCTGTGGAGGACTAATGTTGAGGCGGCCTGCACCAAGGCTACGAGAGCGCTGAGGGTGTGTAAATGTGTAGCGGAAAAATTCTGGGGTTATACGTCCAATAGCAAATAACCTATGGGGCAGTGGTGTAGGCTTCCAGAACTACTTAAGTAACGATGAAGCAGACGCTCGCTAAGGGCCGGTTACTCAATGTCCGGTTAACACTAATCTGCGGTTAAACATCGTTATCGACGTCTTCGGCTCCGTGCATACAACAGGGAGTGGGCAACGTCGATAACTATGTTTAACCGGAGATTAGTGTTAACCAGACATTGAGTAAACGGCCCTAAATATTCAATGCCTGGCGTGGGGGCAATGCTCACAGGTTAAGTCTTATCATCTAGAAACAGAGATCAGCAAGGCTCTTAGCTCCAATTATTTCAGATCGAGATCACTCTAAGAATTCTGAGGGTTTGGAGCTGGCGTATATGGCCTCAGACTGAAGCTTTCGCTACCTCCGAGAACCCTTCCAATCTTCCAAACGGAAGTTTATCAACTTTCGCAGAACCTGGAGTGGCTACAGAGGGTCGTTCTCGTTGGAAACAGTAGTGCACTCAATTTCACTCCCACTCTGACGCTTTACGTCATAGCATCTGTCGACCTGTAGGTAAGGCTAAGGTGTGGCTTTATTCCTGGTGTTTTTTCAGGTAGCACTAGCTGCTTTAATGGAGGAGTCGATTGGCTAATCAACTGTACATCGTTGGCAAGGTTGGTAAACATCTACTGACTGTGATTGTAAAAGTCCAGTCAAGTCGAATTAATATAAGGTGATAGCAGGAGTACAAAAAGTAATTAGAGCTTTGGGCTTACAAAGAATATCCCTGGCAGTGGTGTAGTTACGGTTCTCCCACTGCAGCCTGGATTACTTTGTTCGCTTCCCCAATTACTAATGCGAATTACCCCATTCCCCGGGGGTACTTTCTAAATTCGATTTGACAGTTCTCTGTGTTTTATTTTTTTCCTTCGCTACAAAATTGATGCAAAATGTAGGTTATTGCTAAACATTTGTCAGATTCCGTATTAAATGGGTGATGTACACATAATATAAACTTTACTTTTCGTCCTTAGAAAAAAAATCCAGGAGGGAAATTCCGTAACTAGTTAGCGACAATTTTCGGATCGCTAACTGGTTACAGAATCTATCCCACCAGTTTTGATTTGCGAACTGTTTTCGATAAATTTCCGATAAAAATTAGAGGCGGGAGCGAGACTGTCTGTAATTCGCATGGTAATTGGATCTGAATCACGAACAAATGATATCCTAGAATTGAGAGAAGTACATAACTACATAATAGATAAAATATGGAGTAATCTAATTTTTTTGTAAATATCCTTCTAACTAAGAAGACACGCTAGATGACGGCAAATAATTCACTAAAGTGAAGCTTTAAGTGGACTTATTAAGCTCTGTATCAATGCTCTTAAAACGTATGCAATTCAATCTAAGCTCGAAAATGATATTGATGCTCGTACAATGGTAAACGTCAAACCATAAAAATGTAATACAAGTACATAAGTATATGTATATATACTTAGAAGCATTATCAGAAAATATAATAAGCATATCGTTTTGGTTAATACAATTTCGGTTTACTTGTATAAGATGCTGGCTAATCGGTAATGGCTGTTAAAAAATGTTTTTTTAACGGGGTCAAACACCAATAGGAAGAAGCTAGCCTTTAGACTGACGTTTGGATTGACGTCAGTAGTCATACATACATGCATACATACATCGTTAGGGAAGCATAACATAATATAGTATATATAAATACATAGTACATGCATACATACATATAACATACAAGTAACATGTCTGTGTTCATGAATAATAAAGTCTGGAAGTTAAATTTACTACTTACATTACCTGACCTATGTACATGAACATTTTTTAATGAGTTTTTGATATGAATATTTGTTGAAGGTTGCTGTCATTATATCTTTCACATCTACACTGAGAAAATAGTTTAGTTACGTCAAATAAATATGTTTTTCTCTACGTATGATTTCGTTATAGTTAGTTAGTAAGTCATGTGTTGAGAGAAATATATGCATTTGGCTGACTTTTTTCTGGGTGTACTTACATATTTATTTATCAATTGAAATTAAATGACTACGAGAGCATACGCTGTTAATGGTGCATTTTACCAATTTAAGTCAACATTCCGATTTCAACTATTGCTCCTTGCGAGCACAGATGGAAATGTAAACAAAGCCACAATGTAGTTGAAATGCAAGAAATTTACTAAAACTGCTAGATTGGAGAGTTAGACTCCAAATTTCACAACGCTCAGTGAACACAAAGATTTCGGTGTGGACACTCCTGAAGATTTTGACCCCAAATAAGGCTGCAGGTGTAGTGGCGTTCTATAGTTCGAACAGTGGAAATGAACCATTTGCCCTGCTATCGTTATCAATAAGAGCGCGTAATTTATGACGTAGATAGTCATATCAGTAGCTTCGCTATCACGCTATTCAATAAACACGCCTTATTTAACGGGTAAAGATATAAAATAATTGGTACCAAGTTTGGGGAGAGCGCTGCTAAACTTTGATTTTTTCCCAACATTTTCCAATAGCACCACTTTGCGTAGATTTTTGCTTTTACTAAAATTATTATCTACGGTTTAAGATTATGGGCCAGTTCCTCAATGTCTGGTTAACACGAATTGCAGATTAAACATCGTTATCGTCATGATCGATTTCATAACACATCACCTGTTTAACCTGTGGTTAGTATTAAGTAGATATTGAGTAATCGGCTCTAAATCTACACCATGTTCCAGTCAAAAATCTACTACGCTAAGGTCAACTTTTGATTGAATAAAATTATTTTTGCCTGCCATTGCTCAATACGCCCTCCTGGCGGCCAATTCTCGTTCTATGAAATAGTGAAGTGGGAATGAAAAATTCGATGTCAGTGAAAATTTAGTTTGCTCCATTGCTCATTTCATTATATAATTTGAAGCGATTCTCGATCTTTAAAGGCTTTTACATTAACATCTAGGAAGTATGTAATTATTTGGTAAATTATTGTGAAGTGATGAAAAATGTTTTCACTTCAAAATTCATAAAACAAGAATTGGCTCCCTGGCAAAAAAACATCCGATCAGTTTCTAAGTTAAGCTAAAACGAACTATTTTTTACACTCTTCCCCGGTTACTTTGATTGTCAGAAATCCAGCAGAATCTGAATTACATATATGTAGCTAATTTACCAAAAGACTGTCACAACTCAAAAAGATAAATTTTTCAGTAGACGCGTTAAAAATGTTTAATTTGCTGCTAAAATGTAGGAAAAATATTTATATGCATATTGTGCTATTATGCGGAAACTACAAAAAGATTTCAGCACGAAATTTGTACACAAAGTAAAGCACGCTTCATTTGCTCAAAAACACCGTTTTTTGAGTTATGACAGTATTTTTGTAAATGATCGATATACTAACCGTAAGCTAATTTCATACTAACTATTAATACTATGTAAATTTAATATTTTTTTATTTTGTTTTCGATATTTACATAATCTAACCCAAGTGTAGTAGATATGCATTGACGTATAGAAACGTGAATTAAGTATTCGAAAACATGTGCTTCTCGCAGAGTCAAAAGTACAGTGTAATCACTTTTTGTTTACTTTTTTGTTTTTTGTTTTCGATTTGCTATATTTAAATATAGAAATATGCAAATAAACAACTTCTGATTAATTTAAATTGAACGCAATTGAAAATTATTGTTATGCTATTGCGTTATCAATTTCTTCAATGTTCATGTAAACTCGTTACAGAGAAGAGAGGTGGGTTCAAAGTCCAATCTCATTCCTTTTAAAATGCGCAGTAATGCCAACACGAGATTTGAATTTATAAATAGGAATATAAATAGGCATAGGAAAAAGAAAAACACAAGCTCAAAAAATACATCAACTGTTTATTACAAATGTGTCCATAAGCTTCTGATATACATATTTGGTAATGTAAATATAAACAGGGTTTCAGCCTTGCCTTTGGCAGTTTGCGACGTAAATAAAGGGTATCTACTACTATTTTCATTATTTTCATGAGAGCCAATTTATGGCACTGTGCATTAGGGTGCCCATCGAAAATGCTTTTTTATTCGTTGTTTGGAGAAATATTATTGCCTATTTTTACAGATTTTTTAAGGTCATTCAGAGGTCGCGACCTGTCGATTTAGGTCAAAAAATACGACTTTGTAGATTTATGACCTTTTGAATGAATATGTTTGATTCGATCGAATATGATATGAGAAGAGGATATATAGGTCTTTAAAATGGGATATAATAATCTATTGTCGGATTTGGCTTGTTGGGATTTTTTATCGGGTAAAATAAAAAACCCATATTTCTCTTAATTTTTTAAATTTCGACCATCGATAATTTCCACAATTTCAAAATATGTGATACTATCCAAAATTAAATCTATTTTTAAATAATGCTGATAGCTCATTTATTGCAATCGCATGAAAATTTTCGCAGTTAGGCGACTTTTCTTAAATACGGCCTTGAATTTATATGTGTGTATGTACCGCAATTTCAGATTTTTTGAGCAGTGTGGCTAAGGAATTCATCAATATTTATTCAAAATTGATTAGGGACACGAATTTCGATACGATATGATAGCATATCGATATTTTTGCCATTCGATACCGATACTTTTTACTCGATAGTTTTCAAACGATATTTTTTAGAATCGAGTACCAGAACCCTTGTATCGTATCGAATCGTAAATGTACAATACAAAGTTTAAAGGGGTCTTTCCTTAAACTCGTAAAAGCCTCGTAAACCTCGTAAAGCTCGTAAGCTCGAGCCTCGTAAAAGAACAGTCAAAATTTGTATGGAGCTCTATTTACGAGCCGCTCCAAAAATTACGAGGCAAATTTGATGCGCAAACGACCTCGTAAACTTCAGTATTGCCGAGGGGCCGAAATTTTTATACTAAAATGTATGATAAAATAATGAAAATAAATTAAAAAAATTATAAACGAATAAAATGAAAGAATTTCATCCGCTAACTGTACTGACTTAGGTTTTTTGCCAATTTTCGGAATTTTTAATTGTATTTTAGCCAAGATGGCGGGATGTTATGGAAAATACTAAGAAAGAAAAGTTGCTTCACAAAATCCTGGCTGATCTGTCAAACAGACACTTTACGCAACTATTTACACCTTTTCATAAAGGGGGCGTTCCTATAAAAGCCTCGTAAACTTACGAGTTTTACACAGTTTAAGACTTTTAGAGTTTAAGGGAGTCCCCTAAATGTAATTAATAAAATATTGTACATTATATAAAAAATAATTTTCTTTTATTAAATTCTTTTTGATGTGCTTAAGGAAAATCTCGCGTGGCGTGACGAAATGTTAAAAAAATAAATCGTCAACATTTAAAAACTCTGGGAATTGGGCAAGATTATTTGTATAATTTTTATTTGTTAATATTTTAAAGTTCATTTTCAAAGTTTCAAAATGTAAAAATCTTTCCTGCTTTTTTATTAGCCGAAATATCTGAGGTGATGTTACATGACGTTACGTTACTAAAATTTCAATTTAATCTTTTTTTTGTTAATATTGTTATTAAACTAATTTTTAACGCAAATAAAACATGAATTTCCTGTCGAATATATTTTTTTATTTTGACTTCAGCGCTACTTAGTTGTTCCATTTTTTGCAAATCTATGTCGTGCCATGACCTTCCCCTGGAAACGCCCATAAATATGTCTATACTTTGGAACTTATATGTAAAGCAATATGGATATATTTTTGGCCTTAAAGAGCACAAATGTGTACTATTTTACTTAAGTTGCCATGCGGCGGGATTTCAACCCATGCCTTCGGTGATGTCAAGTAACACACTTACCTACATAAGCAACCACTTATTAAAGTGCAAAATTGTTCATTCTTTATTAGAAAATGAGACCAATATTCAGATTTAATTTTTGAATTTGGTATCGATATTTGGAATATGGAGTCTTTTTATCCCGATATTAATGGGTACCCGATATTTTTACAGCGATGTTTAAAATGAGTACTATATCGATACTTTTGGTTCGATATCGTGTCCCTAAAATTGATATATACAATCGCTCTTTAGCAAAAAGTGGGTTTTCAAGAAATTTTAAGAAAATCGGGGTGGCACCGCCCACTTATATAATATATGTATATCTCAAAAACTACTCGACCGTTCTCAACCAAATTTAGGGAACACATTGCGCTTAGGCTTCTTATGCGCCAGTCTTGAAATCGGACAAAAACCACGGGCTCCACCAACGTAACCGTAATTTCAAATAAATCAAAGCTAGCTATATTTTAGGAGGAGTAGGTTTTGTTGGATTTCACAATGTGCATACCAAAATTGGTCGAGGTCGGTCAAGTAGTTTTTGAGATACGCATATATCAAATAAGTGGGCAGTGCCACCCACATTTTCCTAAAATTTCTTGAAAACCACTTTTTTTGCTAAAGATCGATTGTATGTATCAATTTTGAATAAATATTGATGAATTCCGTAGCCACACTGTCCAAAAAAATTCTGAAATATGGGTATTTTTTTAATTTATCCCATAAAATATCCCAACAGACCTATTCCCACAATAGATTATTATATACCATTTCAACGGCCTATATATCCTCTTCTCAGATCATATTTGATCTTTGAAATCAAATCAAAAGCAGTCATTCAAAAACTCATAAATCTACAAAATCGTATTTTCAGACCTAAATCGACAGGTCCCGACCTCTAAATGAAATTTAAAAAATGTATAAAAATTGGCAATAAAATTTCTCATAAAAACGAATAACTTTGGCCCTGGTGTTTGAGAAATCCTATTTTAAAAGCGCTGATTTTGTTATCAAAAGGAATAGAGAATTATTACTAGCAAATTGGAAACGACTATTCAGGGAAGCAGGTTTGGTTAACATATCGCACACGATCTTCAAAAGTGACACAACTCAAAATTTGGCATTTTTGAAATTATACATTAAAAATCTGCACAGAGCTTTTATTTACCTTTCAGCCAAATCTGAATCAAATGTTTGTTATAATTTGTTGAAAAAACCTAAGGTAAAGTCTCTCTTGCCCATATGATTAGCATATGATATGAAATAGTTTTTTCGCATTTTCTGACGAACGCGTAATTTTGATTTGTGTCACTATTGAAAATCGTGTTCGATATGTAGATACTTACACACATACATACATATGTATTTAAATCAAAAGGACTTCTCTTTCTTTCAGTGGGACTGATTCATCAAAAATGTCGTAAGCGTATTTATAATTGTGAAAAGCGCAATTTAATTTCAAATTTCATAAGATTGCTGCGAATTGCAGTGTAAATTTTATATAAAACGGCTAGAAAAACATTTCAGTCATAAAAGTACGCTTTCTTACAAAATTTGCACAAAACAGCAACACCAAACACCTACTGTATTAGTGCGATAAGTACATTAACCTCACTCAATCCATAAATATTTACATGTATACAGTGTACCATGTATATACATCCATATTTGCCCACAAGTTGCCTTTATAAGCGCTCAACATCGTGCTCATGCGAAACAACAACAAAGTCACGTGCAAGATAGCACGCCAATACAAAACATTTCAGAGAGTTTTTATTGCCCATACTATGGGCAAGCATGTCCGACAATGGGCGACTCTCAAAAGTAAACAAAAAACATAAACAATATATTTTTATACATACATATATTAATCATAATTTGTATATTCAGAAGAGAGAGAGAGAGAAAGATCAATCGCGTATGTGTGAGTTTGGTAGCGGCACAAAGTGGGTCATTTGTGTGCACAGTGAAACCTCGATATAACGAAGTTGAAAGGGTTGGTTGGACAGATGATTCGTTGCACTTGTAGAATAACAATACATACATCGAAAAATGGAAAATTTTCGCCAACATATTGTGAATTCACAACGTGAAGGGGTCTGAGTCAACACTTCGTTATATATAGACATTTGTTAACGGGAATTCAACCGTCTATATATTCCGAAGGTTTTCATGCTCAATATTTTCAGGGGGCAATATTTTTCAGTGGACAACCAAAATTTTGTTATATTGAGTTTTTCAGTTCATAAAGGTTCGTTATTTCGAGGTTCCGCTGTACTAATTGGACATAAGTTCGCTTTCGGATAAATTTCGACGCACTAAAAGTCACGTCATACACGTCATACCACCACATAAATTTGGAAAATTGCATCAACAGGATATACTACATACATACATACATACATATGTACCGAGCATGCGAACGAGCGTGCATGAGTACAGGTTTTGCGAATACAAAGTACAAAGTACGTCGATTTCCTCACGTACGCCGGCTTAGTGACCTCCGCTGAAGTTTTTACACCTTCCACGTCGGAACTTACCACAGGTATAGAAACATACATACATACGTATCTACATACATACTTACATATGTACATACTCCTATCTTAGTGACAACATTTTAAGGAAATTATATTGAGTAGTTGACGTGATGAATGACTTGATTAAGGCCACTGATAAAAGTATCTATATCTGTACATACATATGTTTGTATGTATAATAACGTGGGCTGAAAACCCGTTTTTTTTAAACAAAACAATTTGTGTGAAATATGACAATATTTGGTGAATGTCTTAGGCTCGCCCAATACTTCGATTCTCCTCAAAAAAGGTTCATATACCAAACTATTTCGAAGACAATTGCAATTTTAGTAAAAAAATGTATTAAGTAATACATTTATTAAATTTTATTTTTTGAGCACGTTGAACTTTAATGAACCTGGGCGAGCCTAATAGTGATATTGACGAAAAATTGTCATCTTTCACACAAATTGTTTTTTACAGCATAATGAACCATATTTTTGCTACTAACAATCAAAATTCTAAAAAAGCAAATTTTCGGCAAACATATGTATGTACGTATATATATCTAATAATGAGAATTTCCAATTTGTTTGTTCGTTATTACGCTGCAGAGAGTGACGTTAGCTGATACCTAACTTTAGTCTGTTTACGCGAACACTTTTAACTGTATATTTTGTTCGTAAAAAGCTAACTACATTTGCGGGGCGATGGCTAGGATACCTCTGCATTGTATGTCAATTAACTTGTAACTAATTATTTTTGGACATAAATTATCAATAATAAACATTTTATTAATTTTTATTTTTTTTACATTTTTATTAATTTAATTTATATTCAACATTGCATATTTGTTTATTTGTTTACATATTCTGCAGTAGGTGGCCCTATATTGAAATTACGTCAGCCATAACGTCAAAATGCTACTATAAAATTTCGAACTTCATTTTATTTATCCTGAATTCGAAAAAATTGTGAAGTGTAGAAAGAAATGTATTCAAAGTATTTTTTTTGTACTATGAGGATTCTTAAACAGAAACTTGTAAAGAAAACAAATCCCGACTGCATCTGCATGACTCCTGCACGACTTTAGAACTCACTTTAAGTTGGTTTTGTCATAGCTAATTAATAGTGAGGTATTTATCGAAATCCCGCCAAAAAGCTAATTATAAGTTGGTAATTTTTAACAATTGATAATTTTTCACTGCAGGGTACCATTACTTATCAGCAAACCTTTGTGGGCAAATACACAATAGGTGCGTTCGTTTAAAATCTCCAGCAGAAACCAACCAACTGCCAAATTCCGGCGCAATGTCATCTGTTCTCTCACAAGAGAGAAATATCCAAAATAGTACGCGAACAGAAAATTTGCAGAAACTTGCAAGTTAGACGAACAGCTGATATAATTTTTGTTTACATACAAAAGTGTAAAATTTAAAACGTACGAAAAGTCATCGCAAAGTGTTATACTGACACAGTTTATTGATTAAACAAATAACTACTTATTTCTTACAAGTTTACTTAGTCGCATTTTGTAATTTTTATCTTCCAAACCATCAAATTCAATTTTGTGATTTGCGTAAATTCCTACCAGCTGTTTTTGATCAGCTGTTTCCCTGTTGGCAAATTGCTGTTGGCAAAAATTTTTCCAACAGAAACTAACAGCTTCCCCTCAAAATGAAATGCCACTTTGCTCTCTCAATTTCCCCTACTTTGCAAGTTTTTGCGTACGCGAACGCAAAAACCTGTAAGTTTTGGTTAAACTTGAACAATTAACTGCTACGCGAACGCACCTATTGTATGCATTTACATATGTATGTATGCATTCGTGCTTCTTGTTATCTAATTTATCATTGCGCACTCAGGAGTGACTTTTGTGGTAAAATAACGCCTAATTTGGATTAAAAAAGGGTAAATTATTATATAACATAATTGTCTTTAAATTATGGCTAATAATTCAGGATTTAAACTCACATCCGTTATGTTTGATCACTTTGTATTTTGCGATCCGTTCATATTTTCAAATAAAGCAGTGCCACTGAAAAAAGAAACGCCCTTATCGACTTGAGTTTCAACTGCTTTATCGGTCAAAAGCAGTGCTGATCTTTATTTGAAAGCGTTGCATACTTTTTGGGTGGATATGTTAGGGAAAGGAAAGTGTTTATAGCCCAGTTATGCGTACTTAGCATTGCATGAGGGTTAACTGGCTCGAAAATTGGACACTCCAGAGTTCTGGAGGGCTTTGATTTCGTCCCTGAATGGACAAATTACTGCGCCACCGAAATGGTTGCCGGTCGCGCCTTCTCTGCCTACAATCCCTCAAGAGGTAACTGTAGGAAGCGAGCCGTGAACTTCTTCACGGATGGACCAAAAATAGGAGGCAGAGTTGGTGGAGATATATTTGCTGGGGGCTCTCAATAAAAACTATGTTCAGGCTTCCGGACTTCTATAGTGTCTTGCAGGCTGAAATAGTTGCTATAAAGGAAGCGGTAGACTCACTTAAGGTGCAGCTGGAACGTCTCGGCCCTCCTGCGGTTCACTTACGCAAGCTCGTCGCGCGTTGGGCTAATACTAGGGCATGCGCAATTGCAAGATACTTCTGGAGAGAGCCGAGGGCGGTCAATGGAGCTCCTTTTGCTTGAAAAGCCTCAGCTCTCCTTATTGAAGGGGGTTCTGGGAGGCCGTTGTGCGATGGGTATTCTCGCGGTAAGCTTATTCGTAATTTCGTAACCGGCTCACAGCGTTTCGTCGGCCAAATTAATTGAGCTTTCGTGGACCATCTCTTAGTTGTCCAAGTGCGTCCCGTGTCTGGGGCAATCACTATAACTAATATAATCTAGGTTATTCTTTAACTCAAATAAAACAGGTTTTTTTTTGTTGTATCTGTAAAAAAAAGAAATTATTTATTTATTAGCAGACATCTATTATTCTTTGTGTTTTTCATTTAGTTGGATGAAGACATCTCTTTTCAGCAGCAGCTATTTATCTTTTGCTTCTTCTACATTTTTTCTGTGGGGAAAAACATTATAAAACTTATAAAAAGCTGAAAAAATGGAAATATTGTCATAACACAAATACATATGCAGTAATAGTAAACTATGAATAAGCAAATATGTGTATGTAAAATTAATACGTAAATTAAAAAAAAAAAAATTAAGTCAAAATTAAAGTAAGATAAAAATATTTTGTGAAACGCATGCGCAAGAGTTGGTGGCCGTTCGACAGCCACACGCCAAGACGCAACGATTGCAACTAAAGACTAATTATGATAATATATACGTATGTAATTTATATATATGTAGAGTAATTAAGGGCTAAATATATATTTTTTTGTATTGTTTTTTTGTTTTAGTTTATAAAATATATTTGCGTATAATAAACGATTAGATGGGTTTAATGTATGAGATTTTCATGAATTTGTAAATGTATGCAAATGCAGTTGTATGCTTAAATATGAATGTATGTATGTATGTATGTATAACTAATTGATTAATGAATAAAATTATTTCAAGTCAGTAAATTACTAATTTGTTAAACGAAATGGAAGAATTATAGATTTTTTGTGGAGTAGTCAAAGACTAAAAATTTTTGAGAAGCAACGCTACGTAGCGAATTTTTGTTGTACTTTTTTTCAATTGAATAAAAATGAATGCCAATTGTTCTTTATGTAGAACCATAAAGAAAATCCATGCAGTACATAATTTTGAGAGGGAAAGCTGCGCCAAAATTTTAGAAAGTTCTTTCAATAGCCATACTTTAGGGTAGAAAGTTGTTGCGTATGTATGTACGTATGTATGTATGGGTGGCAATGTGTCTGCAAGCTTTTGTAAGCATTTAATAAAAAAAAACGATGCCATTAGATGTACTTACCTTCACATATGGAGCGTATGTTCTATAACGTAGGCATTGATATGTATCTTGATATGGGCGGCAGCTTGGCTTGAGATTTCATAGTTTCACTAAACACTAATTTAAAGCTAAAAATTATTGTACAACTAAATGTTACGCTTAATTACGGCAACGCTTAATGCTACAGAAATGCAGTCATAGTAGTCAACCTAGATTCGCTCAGCGATTATTGCGTTTCATTGCAGAAGCTTTCTCTACTTCCACACTTCCTCCTTTCCTCTCCATCCCACCTTACACCCTCCTACCGCCGGCTGTTCAACATCTGCAAGTAGTACTCGCAGTTGGTGCAATACACGGCCGGCGCAATTACATGCCGCTTTCGGCACAAATTACACTCCACCGCCTTGGCCGAAGCCTTGACGATGGCATTATTGTAGACGCGTGTGGGAATAGCGGTCACATTAACGCTACTATCTGCGGCCGCCGCCNCGGCGCAATTACATGCCGCTTCCGGCACAAATTACACTCCACCGCCTTGGCCGAAGCCTTGACGATGGCATTATTGTAGACGCGTGTGGGAATAGCGGTCACATTAACGCTACTATCTGCGGCCGCCGCCATAGCCATGACCGACGGCAGACCATTCTGTTGTGCTGCGGCTGCGGCTGCGGTGGTGTTGGCGTTGCCCCCACCCGCTGTGAGATTCATCGGTGGTTTCGGTGGTAGCGCCGCTGTTGAGTTGTTGTTGCTTCCATTACAAAGCGAGTCCGTTTCGCCTTTGGTGCCCGGCTCAAAGCTTACCTTCTTCTGATGCGATGCCTTGGTGGTGTGTTGTGGCTGTATGTTGACGCTCATGGCTAGCGCGGCGGCTGCGCTCTGCGGCACGGGAAAGTAAGGTGAGGGAGCGGCGCTACTGCTGTGATGGCTAGCTGTTGGTGAGGGATAGGGATGTTGTGGCTTCTGCATGCTGTTGGCGGCCGATGGCGGGAATTGTTCGCTGGCGTAGCCGTGTGGCAAAGGCACGCGCTGATAAGGTGATGGCAAAGGTGGCGCGTCCAATCCTGGTACGCCTGGATAGTAGGCGACGTTCGGTGTAAATTGTTGTTGTTGTTGTTGTTGTTGTTGTTGCTGCTGCTGTTGTTGTTGTTGCTGCATATGTTGCTGATGCTTCTGCAATTGAACTGAGTAGCTTTGTTGCTGCTGCTGCTGCTGCTGCTGGTGACTTAGGTGGCTGCGCGGTATGCTCACATAGCTAGATTGCGCGTCCAAATGTTGTTGTTGCTGTTGTAATTGCTGCTGCTGCTGCTGTTGCTGAGCTGCTAGCATCTGCATATGTTGCTGCGTGGCAACATTAGCGATGCCGCTCATGCTGGTGCGTGCTGCAAGCAAAACATGATTCGCGCCGCCGCTGTTGTTGTTGTTGTTGTTGGCATGCATGCGCTCATCAAATTGTGAATGCTGCTGATGCGCTGGTGGTAAAGGTGGCGGCGCCAGCTGTGCAGCGTACTGTTGTAACTGGTGTTGTTGTTGCATGCGATATATGTCCTGCATGGGCGCGTACACCTGTCCTGCTGGCATGTATGGCAGAGCCGACTGCTGTTGCAGCTGCTGCTGTTGTTGCTGCTGTATCTGTTGCTGCTGTTGGCGCAGCGCTTCCAATTGTGGTCGCTGCAACTGCACATAGCGCTGCATCTCTTGGCCCTGCAGTGGTACAGCGCGTCGATCAGCACCAAGCATTGGCGACTGCTGCGCCAAAGGAGGTGCCATTGGCGGTTGGTGTTGTTGTTGTTGCACTAATGGCGGCAGCGGTTGTACGACACGCGGTTGCGCTTCGGTTGGCAGTCGTATCATGTTCTGTTGTTGTTGTTGAATGAGCTGCGCTGTCACATTCTCGTTGGGATTTTGCGCCGTACGTAGCACGCGTTCCAAAATCGGATTCGGTATGAAGTCGTCGTCCTCTTCATTATCCGCTGTTGCAACGAGTATCACTTGATCGCAGAAGGAAACGCTCTTCTTCTTGACGCGCTTGGGCAAAGCAACAGATGGCCCGTTTTGCTCCGCGCATAGTTGTGGCTGTTGCTGTTGCAGTTGTTCTTGCGGCTGCTGCTGATGCTGTACAGCAGGCGAATGGTTCAAAGTTTGCTGCACCATTGTGTTAAGCATTTCGACCTCACGCAACTCTTCGGCGATCTGCGACTGCGGTACTTCGTATTTCGGCTTGGGCAATACCTGGTGTGGCGGCAGGCGCTGAAGGCGTTGTGGCGCGCAGTCCACTTCATCTGCCTCGGGTTTGGG
The DNA here is from genome assembly GCF_001687245.7 of Rhagoletis zephyria. Taxonomy (NCBI): domain Eukaryota; kingdom Metazoa; phylum Arthropoda; class Insecta; order Diptera; family Tephritidae; genus Rhagoletis; species Rhagoletis zephyria. The sequence goes on along the minus strand of NW_016158793.1, from coordinate 29,055 downwards.
TGGCAGTGGGGTGCCGGACGTGGCTGTTGGTGACATAACGTTGTGCTGCATTGGCGGCAGGCCATTCATTTGCGTACGTATCGGCGGCTTTGGGGCATTGAGCAGCTCCTGTGATGAGTAGGAGCGCAGCGGTTGCTGTTCACCTGTACTGCTGGCCGATTTAGACTGCTCGAAGCGGTGCGTCAGTTCGCGCACGCCGTTGGACTGCTGCGTCAGCTGCGCGACTGGCGAATCTGTGGCACGTTGTGCATTTCTGAGATCAGTTTGCTTGGCCTGCAACTCCTTGAGCCAATTAGAGGGATCGCATGTGGGCGTGGCCTGTTCTTTGCGCATTTTCATGAGCTGGTGACGCTGCTGCAGCTGTGCCAAAATGCTGCTGGTGCCCTCCAGAGTCTCCATGTTGCGTTGCTGTTTGTTCGCTTCAAGCACCTGTATCTGATTGATTTGATGATTCAGTGGCTCGAGATCGATCTCCGGCGGTGGTGGTGGAAAATCTTCGCTGGCCTGTCGCGAGTGGCAAACTGACTGCGGTGGGCTCGGATATGGCGGAAGTTCAAGCGGAACTTCGGTTGGATTACTGCCGCTGCCATTGCTGTTGCCATTACTTCCGCCAGATATGCCTTCAACTTCATCTCTGCCCAGATCAGCCGTTGTGGTGGCATAACCGTTGTGATGTTGGTACTGACCCGCGCTCACGCCGTTCGATGTCTGGTACATGTTATCCTTCGGCGGACTCTGTTCGTTGTGCACCTGCGCGCATGTCGTGATAATGGTCTGGCACGAGTCTTCGCTAATGGAAGTGTTTGAGCTCATGACGGAAATGTTAGAGAGATTTGCTTCATGGTGGAAGTGTTGTAGCACTGCTGCGTCTTGCTGCTGCTGCAAAGCCAATTGTTGCTGCAGTTGTTGTTGGGTGAGCGCGGAGCTCGTGCGCATTGGTGGTGGTGGCGCGACCTTAGCGACTACAGTCAACTGGCGTCCGCTGCCGTGGAAGCTCTTACGCATAAGCTTACTGCGCTCCAAATTCGGATTGGCATTGTTCGAGTCGCGATTTTCGAAGTGACCCTCCGAGATGTAGCCGCTCATGCCGTTCTTGCCATTCAAACCCACAGAGCTGTCGTCCACCGAAGTGGCTAGTGGTGGAGGCGTCTCTTTCTGGGTCGTTGCATCATCACCTGCCTCGGTTAAATCGGGCATGGAGCGATTTTTGCGGCGTATTAGGCCGCCCATCAAAAGCTTGCGGCGAATTTTATGCTGCTTCTTTCCATTCTTATCTTTCTCCTTCTTTTCGTCTTTCTCCTCCTTGTGCTTCTTGAGCGTATCCTTCGCGTTAACAAGCAATGTTTCAGTCAATGAGAATTCACGCGTCAGCTTATTACGATCTTCGCTGCGGCTGCGCTTCTCCTTCTCCGACTTGTTGCTGCTTCGGCCGAATAATGAGCGGCTCTCGCGCTCAGGCTTAGCTGCCACCGGCTGTGGCGATTCGTATTCGATGGCATTGTCATCACTAGCATTACCTACCGCAGCTGCTAGAGTCTTCAAGGGGCTCTTCTTCTTGGGCAGCGTGGCATAGATTTCGATGCTCTTATTTGCGGCTGCGGTGGCGGCTGCTTGGGCTGCCTGTGTTGGCGTCTTGTCCAATGTCTTGTCCTTACTATTCTGGCGCACATGTTTCACGCTGCTGTTGCTGCCCTCACGCATATGCTTCATCTCCGGCATGGCATCCATATCAGCGCCCTTCTCAACCAAAATACGGCGGTGCAGACTGCGTGCGCGCATCACGCACGTGTTGTGTTTCATGCGTGCAAATGTCATGGTGTGTGGATTGCTGTAGGGGGCATCCATGGCGGCGCGTGCCCGCCCAGCGGCTGCGTTGCAAAGTACCAGTGCGGTCTCTAGATCGTGTGACTCCTCGACAAGACGTGATTTCTCTAGCAATTGGTCGGCCTCGTGGCAGAGCTTTTCGCAATCACCGGAGAGTGTTTTGGATCCACCAGCCTCAGGTATCTTGGCGAGCTGTGGATTCAAATGATGCTTCGGCGGATACGAGTCGGTTGAGCTCAGCGAAAACGAGTCATAGCCGGGGTCGTAAGGCAACCCATTGCGTGTGGGACTCTGCGGCACGGCGGGCGGATTGCGTTTGCCCACCAAATACAGGTAAGGATTATCCAAAGTGGTGGACGAAGCGGAGCTTGCGCTATTGCGATCGCCTGACCAGTTGCCCGAGTCGCGACGACGCGGCTGATTTAAGTGATCGGGCATGGTTAGACCATCGCTTGGTGGTGAGGAGCCATTCGAAGAACCGCCGCTGACATGGCCGGATTCAGCACTCTGACTGCGTTGCAGCTGAAGGTGATACTTGCGTACCAGCTGCGCATTGAGTACTTTGCCGATTTTGTGCGTTAGCGTGTCGACGTCTTTCCCATCTGCTGGCTGATTCGTAACACCGCCACTGTTATTGGCAAATATTTTGTCCTGCACGACACTCAAATTCTGATACTGTTGTGCATTTAAAACATGCTCGACGGTCTTACGACTAATGTAAGCATCGGTCTCATCATTGCTGATTGTCGGCGTGGCTGCGGAAGCGCCGGAAAAGATACTCTTCTGTATGACACTCAAGTTCTGATAGTCGTTGGGTGAACGCAGTGGTGTGGGCGTAATGGCACGACGAGTGTTACCCAAGTTGGGCTTCTCCGGTGTGATGGGACTTGGTGTGATAGCGCGGCGCACGATGGTGGATTGATTGGTCTCGGGTGCGAATTGTGCACCCCCCGATGGTGGCTGTGGTACGGCGTAGAGCAGCAGTAGGGGTTGATAGCGACCGCGGCTGCACTTGTCGACAACACCCTCCCAGTTGGGACCGACCTGGGTAGAGAGAGAGAAAAATAAAGAAATAAATTAATGAGACATACTACTTAAGAGGTTGCAGAAAAAAGTGAAGTGCGTTACTTACTTCCTTCACATTAGCATCATCGAAGTACACCCACACTTTGAGTTTGGTGTGGAAGAAGAAGGTCGTGTAGTGTTTGCCGTAATACGAGACAATGCCGACCAGTTCGTGTTGTACATTTTGCGCCCAACGCTGTTCGGCGACCTGATGGAAAACGTCCGATAGACGTAAGCTGGTGCCGATTGCTTTGAGTACAGCATGCACTTGATCGGCGGCGGGACGTTCCGAGTCCCACACAATGCCAATAGAGACAACATCGGGACGATTGAGCAGCGCGCGGCAAATGCCGATTTTGGCGCCACAAGCGTTCTGCGAGAAGTGAAAAAAAGCAAGTTTGAATTTAAATAAATTTGGATTAATATTTAAATAAATAGTAGAGGCATCAAAGGAATGTAGGCGCCACTTACTGGACAATCTCTGATGTCACCCATATTGCCAGCGGCGCGCAATAATTGGCCAAAAGTTAGCTGCTGATGATTCTGCAATGCCAAGCTATTTTGTGAGGTCAACGCCGATGCTGACACATAGTGAACCATCTGGAAAGAGAAGGCAAGTAGAAATATGAATTGGTTGTAGCCCAAATATGTGTTTGCTTGTTTTTGACTAAACAAATCTTAGTTACCTATATATGTATAATTAAAAATTATTTGTATTGTAGTATAAAAATATTTCGTTTTAGGGCGTACACAAGCATATGGATTTGACCCGAAAAGGTGTGCCAATAGCTGCGCGCGTGGGCTCATTCATTGTACAGCAGCAACGGCAAACTAACTAACAAACTGATCAAGCGGTCAAGCAACAACAATTTTTCGCTTAATCAAACTCATATAAGACTGAAGTGGAGCTGTTGAACTGTGGAATGAGCTTAAGCGCGGCTTAAAGCAGCGCTTGTTGAACAAATTAAAAAACACTCAACGCTGACCAAAAATGGATAGCCAATTTGACCGCTAGGGGTGAGCAGAACGTGATTGCTTTTTGGTTTTTTGTTTTAGAAAATCAATGCTATAATAGTGTGTTCACACCGGAAAACGCCCACTTGCGAAAAAATTATGCTCTACAAAGTCGGCAAGTGCTGCGGTGTGTAGGTGTAGTTACGTTTAGTAGTCACGCTGCACGTGTTTAAGTGCTTTGACGCGCTTCGACGAGCTTTGATACGCTTTTAATTGTCATTTAATTTAATCTATTCTACTAAATACTCGCATTTTTCATATCGAAATAGACTCAAACTGCATGCGTTGGCGTACAAGCGGGCGAATATGCTCTGGCTGGTGCAACTGAAATCTGAAGTCACAAAAGAAAAGGAAACAAGTCAAAGGCGTGAAGCGCAAGCATATACATACTACATGCGATACATGCGCAACAAGTAAATGAAAGAAATAAATTAAAAAAAAAAAAAATGAATGCTCAAACGAGACAAGAGTTAATAATAGGCGTTAGCGCGTTAGAATTCGCAAATGCCACATATATCATGCGGCAACACCCGTTTGCGCTTAAGTGCTAAACTTTTTTTTTTCTAGTTCTCCGCCACTACCAGTTGACAAATGGTAGCCGCATTTTGTTACCATTTCAGCAAAGTTGTTTATTTTTTTTATTCATAGTCATTGTTCATACATTTTTTAATTCTTTTCATCACAACTAATGAGTTCGGTTCGGGGTGTGTGCCCACATGCTGGCTTATAGAAGCGTTATACTTGTAAACACATAGATATGTATTTTCAATACGAGTTACTACAAATTAAAAGCTTTACAGAAAAGAAATACCGAGCAATAAAAAAAAATTTACAAAACACAAATTCGCACAATCGCATTGAATTGCAAATAAAGCAAGCAAGCTCATGGTCATTTCTCGCGCAGAACGCTTTCGTTTTCACTTGGCAGCTATGTAGTCGCCGGCAGGCAAAAGGCGCGCAAAATCCATTTTGACATGCTTCCCGATTGGCTGGCTGATTGGTTGATTGACAGTGAGTGGAATGGTGCGCGCTAATAATGTGGCACACAATCAGATCAAGAACAACTTTGGCTCGTGGGCGGTGATGGTTGTCAAGCAAGTGAACTTTCGAGGCTTTAAGGCGATTATTGTACGCTTACATGAGATCATTTCATTAGTATTACATATGAAATAATTTTGTAATGATATTTAATTTGGATTGATGGTAAATGTAAAGAGGAAGGAAGGAAGATCACACCAAACTATTAGCGAGTGTTTAACAGGCAGCTGAATTTTTAAAACTCACTTGAGAGTAATGAAAAGCTGATTCTTGATGTATGCCAAAGGATGGTAAGTTTCAGCTAAAATATTTATAGCTCTGAAATTGGCTTTGAAACCATTTAGATGAGTTGCAGTTTAGGTCGATCTCGCGCATCTCCGAAATGCGGTTCTCAACATGGAGTTGCGTCGACTGGTAAACCACCATAAGCGGAAGAAGTGGCAAGAGCAATTGAAGACCTGCAAATTCAACTATAAGTTTCCTATCAAACCTGAGAAGGTGGAAATCATAGACTGTAGTGCTGCCTCGTCGAACACGAAGGTCAAATTTCGAGCGACCAGAAGGGTGCGAAAAATCCGAAAACCTAACCTCCAATATTGATACTAAAACGCTTGGATGCGGCGGGAGAAGAATACCTCACTAACAGCCTCAGTTTGTCGTTGAATGCTTTAATTATTTCTGAACAATAGAAGTTTGGGAGAAACCCTCGAAACCAGCCAACAAATGTGTGCCTTATCATTCATTGACTTTCCTCTCTCTTCATATAGCGAAGACCCATCAGGCTACTCCCAAACTTTACAAGCAACCTGACTCTACCTGAACAGCTCTAAATACTTAACGCCGTAAATGCTCAGATAACTTGCGGCCTTAACCATGTTGGAGAACTAACCTAACAACAACGCTACTTATCGAAAGCCGCCGGAATCGTCTGTCGCTATTATGCTACTTATTATGTGAGGACATTGAGACAATTTCTCTCACACAGGGATTCTAACGGTGGACTGCGAAGTATTTGAATAGTCGACAGTCGTCGGTACATTTTCGAGACAAATTTAAGCAATTTTTACTAAATATCTGGCACACACAACAGCAATTTTGAATAAGGTATCTATAGAGAGCCACAACAAAGTACTCAAATCACAGACCTGTCAAAATATCGCAACTGTTTTCTGATGTCGCCTGAACACTAATTTCAAAACGAGAACTCTATGCTACCAACACCGTTGCGCTGAGCAAGCAATTCCTACTCGGCTGCTATCGTAAGGAATATCTGAACAGACATTGGCTAGAAGTAGAGCCATTTCCAAGGCATATAAGGAGCCATATCTACAAACTCGCGGACCTACATTGCACAAACCATAAATCCGACGTTGTACTGGCAAGCCATAAGCGATATTAAGTGTGAAGGAAAAACGTGATTTCCCGAATTAAACTCACTAAATGGAATGATATGCCTAGCATCGCCAGAAAAAAGTTTAAATCAACAGATTATAAAACTGCGCACACAAAATTTGTCTAGAAATATTGATAGAAAAAACCTGAAATTGTGGTGAGATTTTTATGATGTTCAACTTTTCGTCTTAACTTTTTTTTTTTAATTTCGGGGAACCCTATAATCATTTTCAACTAGTTTTTTTATGCACTACTTATTTACACGAACAGGAAAAAATTTTATATAAACAATTAAGAATTAAAAAAAATCCGGTTCGACAAATCTTGTTTAAATTTTATTAGCTAGTCGGTTTAGGCATGGCTTAGTAGTGTAAAGTCCACACGAAAGTGCGGGACCTGGAAAGTGGTTGCCAAGTAGGCAATAAATCTAAATTATTTAATTTTTAATTTCAAAAAAAAGGAGGAGGTTATCAATTAATATTTTTTTTGATGTATGTTACCATATAACTTTAGACCACGTTAACCGATTTCTTTAATTTTTTAAAGGAAAGGTGCTCCCATACTAATTTTCTTTAGATCCGATCATTGCATCATGCATAAATTAACAGTAAGTACTCTTAAATTTCTATTTCAGAATTAAAGCCGGCTTTGTTTTTTCCTAAAAATTACTTCTAATTTATCATTTTTTCGGTTTTGAACGTAACTTTTTTGATATACACAAATTTGCGTAGCAAAAAATTAGCACAAAAACAGAAATACAAAATCATTTCATTGGCCGATGATTTTGATCAGCCAAGAACACCTACGCCTGTGCTATGATACCATACTTATACGCTACATTTATAGCAGTAGTTAACTTTCAAACTAGTCTGCGCAGAGCACACGAAGTGCCCTTCACACCACTTGAAGCGTATTTATTAAACAATAGCTAGTAGCTACCCAGTAGGAAAAATGGAAATGAATGTATGTACTTTATTTCTAATACACAGCTAACACAGTAGTGATGTGGTTTTGAAATAGTGCCAAATATTTTAAAATGAAACTGATCTGGAATTATAGTTACGAATCATGTTGATGAAGATCTCAACGTTCTAGTGGCAATGAACTATCACAATCGATCCTTTAGGCGTCGTTCATATGTCAGGGTTGTGTTCCATAAGCCGGATACAATATTTTATCGAATGTAATGGAGGCTGTGAAATACATCATACGTGTCACACACAGGCTACTGTGGCAAAATCTGATATTCTACTAGAAATGCGGCATGATAAAGCACAATCACTCATTAACCGACATACAGTGAGTTTCGGAAGAAGAATTAGCATATGTAGTTGTTGAGAGAACTAACGCTTGTGAGCATATTAGATTTAAAATACTAAAATTTTTTTCTTTCTTCAATTAATAACTTTATCATTTGAAATATCAAGGGATCTCCATCTTCCCTCCACGAATGTTCAAAGGCCTTGAAGATAAGTGTAACTAGTTAAAGATGACTGAAAACTCTATTAATTATGGCCACAAATTTATTCGCCATTGATTAAAGGACCGTTTGAACGCAGAAATGACCCTTAGGAGTACTTGAGTTCGTTTTGTTGCTTAAACTGTAATTGTCACCGTGTAGGCTCAAAGTCAAAACAAAAGGCATAAGGAATCTTGTCCCAAAATGTGGCACAATTTTGTTTTCAAAATTTTATGCAGAGATGCCAATCAATTTAGAACCAATCGATTTCCGTTCGCCGTGCTCAGTATAAAATCGATTAGCTAATTATATATCTAGCTATATAATCGGTCGATTCGCCACTTCAACAATTCATTAATCTCTTTTGTCAAACTGTCCTTCAACACAAGATTAATGCTAGCTACAGACAAATATGTGCATAAATATGTACCACATACATTTCAGCTCTTAAGCAAGAAAACTAGAAAAAACGTGTCTTGAAAAAAATCAATGAATTGCAAAAATTCTTTAATTGCTAACAATAAATAAAGTTTCACATGAACGACGCAATACTACAGTGATTTCATTTAGCTGCCATGCATATTTTGTATAGTTTTTTTTTATACATATATATATATTTTTTTTGAATTTCTTAATGTAGTATTTAGTTTACTGAAAAATGCTTGAAAAATAAACTAGCACAAATGCGCAGGTGCTTGGCAGCTACTATAACATAGTTGGCTTGACATCGATCCAATTGAAATTGTTCTCAGCGCATGTGACGTTTGACAACTTCCACTCGAACGTGTTCCACGCTAAATTAAAGCGTTTTAACTAAATTGCTTGTTGCTACTGTGTTAAGAATTTTTATATAAATATTTTTTTTGTTTTACTAAGAAGCACAAATTTTATAGAAACAAAAAAAAAAACACTTAACACTTATTAACTTTATTTATGTATATGCATTTAATTTTTAAGCACTTTTTCATTAGCCCACAGCTCCGCAGTTCAAAATAACACTAGCAAAGACAAAGATGTGAAACTCGTTTAATTTTAATTCGCACTACTTACATAAATATGTACTATAAAAGCAACCAGTTTCGCGTGTGAATGTGCATTGAAGCGCATTTGTATGTACAAAAGTATTTACATATATATTTCTCTAACGTTACATAGTCATGTGCTTGAATGGTAAGTACTAATGCTTATCTGTCTACAAGCCGATTTGTGTTGCACTGTGCGAATGCTACTTTTTTCCATCAGCACATACATACATATTCTTTTCAATGTTTCTTAGCTGTTAGCCGCATGATTTGTTCGCACAAGTAACGACGACAAGCGTTTCGAAAATTTGCATACTTGAACTTAACATCAAATGGCATTTGCAGACTGCAGTTTGGGCGGGGTAATGGCGGCGCGCAAGTGTTAGAGCAACTAACTAGTCTGCAATTCATTGGTAGTGGCGTGCACTTGTAAAGTTGTGGGCGGTTTGTTTTTTTTTTTTTTCTGTGGAAAGGGGTTTAACTGCTTTTGTATGCCTTTTTGTGAAACTGCAAGATTTTTTTTTATTTTAAATTAGTTTAACTTGTTTCGGTGCACTCATGAATGAATAAAATTTTACTTCGCGCTTACTTTTGCAGAACTAGTAGAGCAATAATTATGACAAATTGCGTCTATATATAAGGTCACCCTATATTGAAAAATTTTGCCTATGTATTTTTTTCAAAGAAATTTTTCTTATATTTTTATAATCATACAAATCCAAGTCTCAAAATTTGTATAAAAATTAAAAAAAAAATCAACAAAGTGTCATACAAATTTCACACTTTATATTCAGAACATTAAGAAAATTTTTGGTTATGCAGTTTAATAGAGCCCATTCAATTCTAGTATGGAAAGTGCAAGTTTAAAGTGGCTACAAACTATCGGTCATTTTTTGATTTTTTTTTCCTTTGACGGTGTTGCGCATTTTTTTTTTCATATAACGCATTTCGCAATTTATTTAATATTGGAATTGAATAGGATTAAAAAAACGGCATACCCCAAAATTTTCAAAAAGTTCGAAATAAAAAGTGTGAAATTATAATGAAATTTCGTTGATGTTTTTAAACTTTGATTTATATAGTTTTTGTTATAAAATGAATTATATTTTTTTAAAAAGATTTAATTTAAAATAAAAATAAAAAAATATCTCAAAGTCTAAGGGCCGGTTGTTCACGCGGTGCGACTCAATATCGTCACAGATCGCTACTGCCGCAGCTGTTAGGAAGACGAGGTGAAATCATCTCATCACTTCCTTCTCAGCTGTCCGGCATTCGCTAAACTAAGGTTGAAGCACCTCGGTGCGTATTTCTTCAACTCACCCGAAAAGCTCTTCGGAGTGGACATGATAGCTTATCTTAGTCCTAATACAGAGTATTTTCAGTTACCGTTCAAAGAACTTGTGTAATATGGTAACACAATGTACAATATAATTAATGTCTAAGTGAGTCCCTCCGTGCGTGGTCTGCCGCAACAACCTAACCTACCCTCAACAACTATTCGAGAATAAGTATCCAAAATGAACTTCAGTGAACCCCACATATTCGGACCATATATTTTCATTTGTTTTTTATGCGTTTTTAATTCTTCTATGCAGGGACCGAAAATAACCGTTAAATTTCAATTTTTATTTTTAGATTTCGATCAAGTAGAATCGTTAAATTTAAATTTTTATTTTTTTCGGTCCAATTTAATCGGTTTTTTTTATTTATTATTTGATCAAAAATAATCGTTATTTTCGATTTTTATTTCTTCGATAATTTTTAACCGTCACTGCGTTATTCAGAAAATTTTTTAATTGTAGTTATGATCTGATATCAAAAAATAAAAATAGAAAATACTAATTATATTTGATCGAAGAAATAAAAATCATAAATCATCAATCAGAGTAGTCCTTCTCTTTATCGAAAAAATTTTTAAAATAACGGTTTCATTTGACCAGAAAAATTAAAATTCAGTTTAGCAGTTAAATTCTGACTTTCATTTAAATATCGTTAAAAATTCGAAAAGTTTATTTATTTTTGAAACTTCAAACTTCTAAATCAAAGATAATCGATTCAAAGTAATACTTGCTGTAAACGGTTAATTTTGCAAGAGAAAGTAGAAATTAAAATAATTTTCTTACTTTGCCAAGAAAAGTACTTTAAATATATAAAACGAAAGCATCAAAACACTTTCTGGCTCCATTCACTTTCTGCTAGTGAAAATTATAAACTTCGCGCTACCAATACATAATTAGGTATTTTTAATTTTTCATATGCACTGTCTAATTATAACCAATTTGCTACTATGCGTAGTTAGCTATTAGCATTTCCATCGTCCAACTCACCTGTGTGAATGGCAATTGCTCCGAATTGGCGCCACACTTGCAGACGCTCTGCTCGATGACGCGCATAGCAAAGCGGCGATGAGCCACACAAGCCTGCGACTCGCAAGCATCGCCATCGTCCAAGGAAATGTGCGAGTGTACACGATGTAAGAGTAGCTCAAAACATTCGGCGGCATCGCCAAGACAGCCCAGCGGAAAGCGACGACCAGCCAGAGGGCCACTGGCCAAAGCGCGACGCAAAGGTTCCGGGCATAAGGCTGGCTCTGAGCTGGTTTGTAGTTGTTGGAAAAGTTCCTGTAGAAGAAAAATAAAATTGAGAAAAAACAAACGAAATTAGCAACAAATAACAATAACAATTAATTCTAGCTAGAACGAGTTTTCTGTGCGGCATTGCAAATCAGTACATTCTACACATTCACAAGCGCACACATACACACCCTCGAACACCATAACACACACAAACACGGGTAGTTTTCTATTAAAAAAAAGTAATTTCAAATTCAATTAGACATAGCAGTTTACGCTTGAACACTCACAATCACCGCATTTATGCAACGATCACGCTCGCCGTACGCTCCATTGGCCGTCAGCGAGAGTAGAGTGTCGTTGCTGCCGAAGATGTGCTCGTTGCTGTTACTTTTCTTGTAGTAGTAGCTGTTGTTGTTGTTGTTGTTACTGCTGCCATTGCTATTGCTGTTAATTATATTATTCATGCTGCCACCGAACGCATACCCCCACCCAGCCAGCTCCGCCGTCGAGGCCACCTTCGCCAGCGCGGACACTTTGCGGCTGCTGGCGGTTTGCCGGGTCAACGTCGCCGATTTGTAGCCATCCAACAGCGGATCGTATGCCTTGCGTGGAGAGCTGCGCGGCAAAGTGCCATTGTTGCTGATCAGCTGCGCGTGTTGCGGATGCTGGGGCTTTAGGGGCGAGCTGTTGTTGTTGGCGGCGATGGAGTTGGCAGGTGTTTGCGTATAATGCTGCTGCTGCTGCTGCTGCTGCAGTTGTTGTTGTTGAAATTGTTGGTGTTGCTGCATTTGCTGCTGGAACTGTTGCATTTGTTGTTGTTGTTGCAATTGTCTTTGTTGCATCTGCTGCTTGAATTGGTGGATTTGGTGTTGCTGCTGTTGTTGCTGCTGCTGCTGCTGCTGTTGTTGTGCCACCGCACTCTGGTTTGCTCGGCCATTCTCTTTTGTTGCTTTGGCATCCTTATGATTTTCAGCGTTGCTATTTTTAGCATTTTTACTGTTGTTATTCTGGTTGTTGTTGTTGTTATTGTCATTATTTTTATTCGCGGTCTTCGCATCTTCCAGCGTAGTTGCTGTCGTTTTGGCCACTGTATTTGCCGGTTCTTTGCGTTTGTAGCGAAACTTAATCATTTTGCCTGATAGTTGTAGTTGCTGTTGTTGTTGTGTTTATCGTTGTCGTTGTTGTTGCTTTAAGTGATGGCGTTTCCGTTTCTGATTAGTTACCTCAAATTACCGACGTCAACATTGTTGACTTCCGTTCGCATTAGCGTCTTTCTTGCTGTTGTTGTTGTCGTAGAGTCTGTAAAATGTGGCAAATAAGTTTCGCTGACGACAGAAAATTCATTGAATAAATGAGGGAATTAGCAGGCCGTGGAAAAGTGTTGAGAGCTGGAGCTGAAATCTGCAGATACACGTTTTCTCAACGAGATGTTGCCGTGTAAGAAATTTACGATTTGCACGCGGAACTTTAATTTGATCTAATTTAATTTTATATAATAATTGCTTCAATGATTGGTTTTTTTTATTTAAATCTTTATCACTACCTTTTGTTAATCTCTTTAAAGAAACTAAAGATAAGTTAAAATTACTTTAATATATTCAGCCTTGCAATATTTCTATTGAATCTGGACCGCCAAGTAGTGGATTTAGGCATAGGAAGCCTTTAAACAGTCTAGGCGCCAACAAAGCCACCTCTTTGTCAGTACTTTACTTACTTCAATGTCATTTTGATTATTTTCAAAGTAGTTGCCAAACTATGTGGCTGCGTAATATCTGCTATGCGAAGCAATGGGTAATGGAAAATAGTGTTGTAAATGGAAAGCCGTACTCATACGTAATCTAATACTAGTATAAGGTGAGGCCGGCCAAAGCTAAAATTTGACTATATAAAGCCTTTTAAAATATGGTTATGGGTGGTCAAAAGTATGAATGCTTTACTGTCTGAAAAAACCGGGAAGGAATTTTAACTAAAATTTTCATTTTCACTCAAAGTCCAGTGAAAATTTAATTAGGACCGTCGATAAACTGTCCGTTATACACATTGGGGACCAAACGAGATTTACAACTCCCTTACATCATATCCAGTTGCTTATATCAAAGGGAAATCAACGCTTACCTACCAATACATAGTAAGTACATGGTTGGCGAGATAGAAAAGGCAGATTGTCCAGCTTAAGGTAGTTACTTTTCCGCTTTCGTAGATATCGATAGTACCATTGATGACACTGCCGGATAGATGGCACCATATTTCCTTGAATATTAGGGACATAAAATGAAGTTAACGGGGAGGCGAACTTTCTCTTTTACTTTAGTCTATCGTGATGGACTATTTCTTAACCAAACTATGTAGTAGAGTAGTGTTATTGGCTACAAAGACGAACCCGTAATTATTTATACAGGAAAAATCGGCAGTACTGTCGCAGACTTTATGGCATCAGCATAAATCTGCAAAGCGGTGTTCGTTACGACTAATAAGAAAATATAGACCGAATTTGGATGCAGTTATCGTTGGAGTAACAATGCTTGTCAAATATCTTTGATAAGAGACTAAATTGGATATAGAGAAAATACTCAACAATGAGGAAAATTTGGTCTGTGTAAGGAATTTTGCTGAAACATTACTCCGGTGAATGTAGGGCGGCCCAGACACAGTTGCAACGATAGAAATTTAATAAATGAGAAAATAAAACGCCATTCTGAAGTAATGTGAAAAGTGGTCCCATACGGGAACTGCTGTAAGGACGGATTTGATGATGCATTGGGCACTTTAAATTAGGGACTGAACCGGTTTCGAACCGAATTTATCGCTGTTTTTCTACTACCTAATTAACAAAAACTTTTACCGAATGGAAATTTTACACAAATATTTGATCTGAACCGAAAAGTGTAGCAAGTTTTATAAAGGTTTGATGTTCATTTCGAACACCTATTGATGGAAACATTTTACCATTTTTTCTTTTCCTAAATATGGTAATGAGAACCACGTTTGTTTACCATCTGACAATTTTGTTTTACTACGTACAGCGTATGACATGTATTGCATAAATTCTTTTTTTTTGTTTTTGAATTAATGACTGAATAAAATTAACGCAAGTATGCATAGGCACATATTTTTCCTTAATTCTCGAGCCGTTAAACCGAACAGAAACCCCGATTCAAATACTACAAGAAAGGTTTTGGTGAACCAATCCAAAGTTGCACAGATTGTTCGAAGCGCTGAACTGAAACAACCAAATTTTTAATACGGTTATCAGCCTTATTTTAAATCATCCTGCCTTTAGGGTAATATTGCATCGGTTAATAAATTTTTGTTTTAATTTATAATTAGTATATTCATTTGTAAATAAATTTCCCGTCTGAGTTCTTGCTCTACTTAAGCTCAGCATGACTCATGCCAGATCAAATTTCGTAACGAAGTCTTTCTGTTGGCACATTGTACTACAATTTCAACTTGACCCCATTTAACCTCCAAGAATATCCCACAAAGCGTAGGAAATCAGAGAAAAAAAGGCAGCGAAAAACAACAAACGCGAATCAAAGCGGAAAATATATGTAGCACAACAACAAAAATAATGATTAAATTAAAACAAATAAAGAAAAAAACAAAGAAAAAATGGCAAACTAACTGAACTTTTTGTAAGTAATGCGAAACTTGCTGCTGATTTATGAGATAAACAGACAAGTTAAGTTAACGAACCAAGAGTGGTATGTAGCAATGACTGTTGGTACAACGAATAGATCAAATGGAGTTTCATATGTATATATGTATATGTACTGATACCGATACATATGTATGCGTGTATAGAGTACATATGCAAAAAGCGTCTAAGAAGCTGTTGGGAGTTTCCAGCTGCTTTCAATGCCAGTGACTCATGACGCAAGAGGAACTAAAGAAACAAAATTGAAATTGCCACAACGATGTGTAGCATTGAAAGCAGACGCCCCGAGAGAAAAAGTAAAACAAAAAAAAAAATTGTTAAAACAGAAAAAAGCAGCAATATGTACTCGTACAAATTAAAAAAAACTGAATTAAAGTAGGTGCCGTTTGACAAAATTTAGCTACGAGCGTAAAACTATGGGGTGCATTCGCGCTATGTAGACGATAGCAGCATTATTAGCATACGAGTCGGCACATTACACCGCACCAAAAAAAAAAAAGAAAAAAAATCGGCGCACGGCGATGAGTATTAAGATATTTTTTAAAGGCAATTTTCGATTTTGTTAGGGGTCTCGTTTTTTATATTTTTCGCCTTATAGCGTAGAATCTTATGATATATAAATGTTCTTGTCTTTTTTGTTCCAAAGCTCATTGACCTCAAGAGCCCCCTTCAGGCACTTACCTACCAGATCTCATTTTTTATCACTCTCAAGTACCAGCCTAATGTCAGTAAATTAAAGCTCGCCAAAAATAATATAACTTTTGCTAAGGAAGTATTTCGAATCAAAGGCAATTTCGATTTTTTTTGAGTCGACAATAGGAGTCGCCTTTTTACATTCTACGGTATAACTTTGACATTTACAGTCGGATATCAAAGTATAATATATCGAAGTTTTGCGTGGAGAAGACAATATCGAAACATGTTTTTTGGGTTAACGTAGCGGTTGCCTTTCTATAATTTTTATTATTTACAGTCGGATTCTACAGTACGATGCATCGAAGTTTTTGTCTCGAGGAGACCCTATAGTACCACCCAACATTAGTAAAGTAAAGCTCACCGAAAATTAAAATTTTATTAAGCAAGTACTTATTCACATTTATTTTATTCCAGTAGAACTTTTTAATTTTTTTGCCCAATTTATGTTCGAATTGCCCTACAAAAAATATGTAGCTTAGACTTAGCGGTGTACGGCGATTATTTTTTTTTTTGCTTGTAAGGTGATACGGTCTAATGTGCATGTGTATAGCTAACAGCAAAGTATTATTACACAAAAGCAGATCATCAATAGCAACAACCACCAATCAGGCAGGCTATCCAGAAGGCAACCAAACTCTTAAACGTAAATTTACTCCCTGCAATGGGCAAAGGGAAGTAAGAACTTTTCAAACTCTCAATTCAAAGGAAGTGCTAAGTGTTGTCGTTTCGCTGCAAATGCGAATTTAAACGTTGCGGAAGCCTCTTAAAATGTTCTGCATACGAATTTAACACTTTGACTTTTTACGCACTGCCTGCAAGTTGGCGGGCTGGCACTGGGACGCGCTTCTAACCTATTTGAACTTTTGCTTCCATGCTGAGGTATATGTACGTAAATATAGTAAACTTCGAAGTGAGGAAAGTGAGTAAGTAAAGCGGTTAAGGGAAGGCTTGAAAGCTATTCATTAGTAAAGTGATGTCGACCAATGTTCAATTTTCATGCCAGCGGTGCGTATAGTTAGTGTGGTAGGTACATACGGGTATGCTATTAGTACTTTGCCCTTGAATGCATACATATGTATGTATGTGTAAAAACATGCAAATTCTTATGGCCTGCCATTTGCGCCTCAATTTGGCATGTGTGTGGCAGTTTGAGCGATTGGCGCACGTGTTGTCGCTTAAGTTGGTAAGCAAATGACGCTAATGACAGAGCATTATGTGTAAAAATAAAAAAGCAAGTGAAGCAAAAAAAAATTACAATAGTAAGGGCAACAGCAAGCCTGACTAATTTCGCTATAATATGACAACAGCTGGGATGTAAAATTTGTATAATAATAATAAATATGTATACTTTTCTACATATGAGCGCATGTTCTTGATCCACTTCTCGTTCTTTCAACTTTTAGCTTTTAGTGTGATATTAGGATACCAAAGCAACAGCAGTTAATTGCAGCTGTTTGCAGCGACTGCATTAGCAGCAACAGCGGCAGTCGGCAATTTGTCTTTGTTTTGCGGTATTGCAAATGTGGCATGTCTTTTCAAAAGTGTGGCTGTGTGGCATGTAGTGCAATTTATTTATTGCAACGCTTAAATATTTTGAACACTTGTTACTACCAAACAATCAGCTGTGCAGCGAAAGGGGAATTTAAAAAAAAAAACTAAAATCGTGTCAAAAGTTTCAAAGTACAGGTTGTTGTTGAATAAGTTAAGTGGCGTCTTGAATGGTAGCTTAAATGGGCGCAGATGCTGTTTGATGAAAAATTAAGTCTATGAAGTACCATTGGGAGTGAAAAACTTGCAAAAAAATTATGTTGCAAATGTTCTAGAGATTAAGAAAATTAAAAAGAAAGCAATAAAAAACTCCAAAAATATATGCCAACTTAATAATTTGCATAAAAGGAAAAAAATTAAAAAAAAAAATTTCTACATTTAAAAACATTATTTTTACCTAGAAAGCTGTATCATTAGAACAGCTGATTTGAGTTTGCTCACTACCTTTGGTCCGCATCGGTTTGCAGTATCACCGACGATACCAAGCTTGAAGTTTTTTGTAGAAAAGATTTATAGACAATTTTTTTTTACTTAAGCTCGTGGGATATTTTTAAAATGTATCATTATAAATAATTATGAAGTAAATAACTACTTTTTATGTACTGACTTCTAAGTTTTTCTAAAATTTATAATTTTCGATTTACATACATAAGTAATTTTTTTATAAATATAGAAAAAAAATTAACAAAAAAATAGATTAAGAAAAATTAAAAAAAAAACTGTTATATGTGTAAAAATGTGGATGGAAATTACATAAACAAGAATTTCAATGAGCTTGGAGATTTTTATGAATTAAAAAAAAAATAGTGTGCATGCTCAAAAATAGATTATAGTAAAGTAAAGCACATTTTTGAATAATAATTAGTGTTTAATTCATATTTTTTAATCAGAATTTATTTTTATATTAAATTTTGTAAAAACAGCCAAAAAATTAAATTTTTGGATGTTTTATTTTTTTCAGAAACATAATGCAGCAATCTTATCAAAGAGTGTTGAGCTGGGAGATTATAAATTCACAGAAATTTCATTACTAAATAAAAAAAAAAATTGTTTCGAAAATAAAAAAGAGCAAATTTGAAACGACAAAGACAGCGTCTTATGAAAAATCTCAACATCTGTGAATGTCTTTTTAAATTTTTTTATAAAAAAATATTCCCCACATTTTTTAAGTTTTATGTATTTTTTTTTACTCTTTAAATTTATAAGGTTGTTTATTTGCAAAATATTAATGTATCGAGTTAATCTTTTCGATTTTGAAAATGTAAAACATCTTAAAAATAAAAAAAAACTTAAAATTCTTATATTTTTATTAGGTAACAATTTTATAATTAAACTATTAAAAGGTAAAAAACATTGCAAATTTGCAAACAATTGCAAATAAAAAATAGTTTCATGATATTAAAACTTAATGGCTTTTTGATTCTGAAGATGACAAAAAATTAGAAATTTTTACAAATATTTTCAATTAAAAAAAGAATTATAGTATATTAAAATTTAAGAGTTTCTTTTGAATAATAACGACATTTGTTAAAATTTTTTACACTTAATTTTTTACATTTTCAAAATAAAAAAAAAATTTTAATTGTTAATAGTTTTTTTAATATTTTTAAATTTTTTCCTTAAAATTGTTATTTATTATAATTAAAATTTAAAAGTTAAAAAAAAAACAAATATTGGAAAAAATTCTTGATAAAAAAATAATTTTATGATATTAAAATTTAAAGTTTCTTTTTTATTTTGAAGATGACAAGAAAATAGAACATGTTACAAATATTATCAAGTAAAAACGAAATATAAAATATTAATATTTAAGTTTCTTTTACAAATAAAAAAAATGCTTAAAATTTTAAAAATTTTTACATCTTCAAAAGAAAAAATATTGACTGTTGATTTATTTTTTTTTTTAGTTATTTTTTTACCTTTGAATTTTTTGCATTAATGTAGCTTTAAACAGCAATTAAAGTGAAAAATGACTTCTCCCTTTTCTTAGTTTTCATAAGTAAGTAAATGAAAAAAAAAAAAAACATTTAACTTAAATTGCTTTCCTGAAACTGGCTATAAGATTTCCTTATTTGCTTTATTTATTAAATTTTATATATATTATATTTATTAATGGTTGCTGCTACTCTTTTACTGTTAAGATTTTCAATTCACTTCTAAAATTAACAACTTCAACAGAAAACTCTTCCTTTCCTACTTTCCAAATAACACAGCCTCTGCAAAATAGCATCTTCTCGACGATGCCAACTTTCGTTTTTTTTTCTCCGAACGCCAGCTTCTATTTTTGGCAGCTTTCACTCTTCCCTTTTTAAATACTTACTTATATATACATATGTACTTTTACTATAAACTTTCCGCACATACACACACACACACACAGACTCAAAATCATTGCACACCTCTTTAAGCTAATAAACTCTTTATAAACTCATAAATAATTGCACAAACAACACAAGCGGTCACCTAATTTCGAAAACCGGTATTGCCAAATTCTGTAAACCGCACTTAACGATGATGGCATCAGCACGCGAGTCATGGACAAAAAGTGGCACACAATGCTAACAACAACAATTCACTGCAGAAATCGAAAATTCAGACAAAAAGGAATGAATCGGGAGATTTTTAATTTCTGCATAAAAACTGATTTACTTAATAAACTGATGATTGGCAGTCAGCATAAAAAAGTGAACTAATTGCCAAAAAAAACAAATTGCTTTTTTGTGATTTGTGATAAATTTGTTGATGCTGCATTGAAGTGGTATGACAAGCAAAAAGTTGACTGAACTACGGCTGTTTTTTTTTTTGTGAACAGCAATTAGGGATTTTTAATTTTGACGACCAAATCAGATATGTTTGAGGAGTTTGATCGTCAAATAATTATTTTTAATTAATTAAACTAAGAGCAAACATTTAAAAAAATAAAAAAAACTTCGTTTCTTCAATAATAAAGGAGTATCACACACAAACTGTTGCTAGGTGGGGCAAGTATTTGCTACATAAATAAATAAATAATTCTAAAGAAAAACTTATCCTGAGTCCAATAAACATAACGACGCTGTCTAATGCTGACACTGCATTTGAAATTTAATAACAATTTAATAACAAAAGGCGTGCTAAATTGCAATTTTATATGTATTTCTTTGCCAACAAGTCTATTTGCGTAGTTAAAAAAAAAATGAAAAAGAAAAGTTTGTTGATACAGGTGTCAGATAGCTAAACAAGCGCGCTTGTTAATAATTCAAAAGACTTGATGTCAGCACTCGATATACGTGAAACAACTATATGTACGTATGTATATATAAATACACAAAAGTTTAAGTGTGTGTGTGTGCTCGAAGTGGCGCACTCAAATAACAGATATATGTAGCTTATGTTCACACAGTTGTTTTAACGCTTTAAAAAACGAACAATGCGACAAGATGTCGAAGCAAAATTTAAATTATTTAAAATGAATATGGAGAAGTTAAAACATACCGAGAAATATATTAAAAAAAACTAGAAAACAATACCAATAAAATGGGTTAAAAAGAAGAAGAAAACGAAAAACATAAAATTCAAGATCATACATATGGATACATCCATCCAAACTCACACTAACCCGCATAATTTTTCTTACAAAAAAATTCTCGGCGTCAGTCTGTATCAGAGTAGACTTATAGATATGCAAGTAGTATGTATGTATATGTACATATTTCAAGTTTTGTAGTAAATTTTTCTTAATTTTTTGTACATCGCTTTGTCAGCTCACTTTACTCATAATATGCTTAAACAAGCATAAAACGATTAAGCTTTTTAGACGCTTGACTTTATAGCTCATTTCATGCTGTTTATATTTATGTACATATGTATTCCAGTATTTGTGTAAGCGCTAATGCCGCTATTTGTTGTGGCGAGGTTGAAACTGAAGCTGAAAGCGACTTTGACTTCTAAACCGCTATGAGCAGTTAGATGGCTGTACACATATAAAAGATAATGTATATAAAAAATATTTTTTTACTTTTACTGCAGGAAATCGGGTTGCTAGAAGTTAGAAAACTTGTGTGCCTGCATATGTATTTACATAGAGCGCATATAGCATCAAAGAATATTTTTACATGCATACATATGTAGGTAAATATGCAGGCAAGACGATTATTGCATATCTAGTAGTGTATGCGCATATACAACAATCTCACCATGTATACGAAAAGTAGTACGGTAAGGCTATTTCATATATGTAAATGGAGGTGTTTTCATAGTAACTATGCTCTTGTATATTTAGCCTCCAGCATTCAGCTGCTTATTTTTGACTGTGATCTTCCTACTTTTTCTAGTTTTTCACTAGCAAATGGTGGTTTTGTTTCTGTTGGGGAGTTGCTATGCGCTAGTAAATGTATTATGTGAAAAATTATCGTTTTGGGTTTCTTCTAATATGTTTTTTCAATACACAACAAATGCCCATGGGTATGGATGGCTAAATGTTGGATACAATGCGAGCTAAAAAAAAATATTTTTTTTAGAATAACTCAAAAACGAATTTTCATTTAAAATACTCAGCTTTAGCATTCCAAGTTTGCATTTGACTAAAAAAAAGTTGAATTCCGATGAACTGATAACCTCCTCCTTTTTTGGAAGTCGGTGAAAAATAGTTTTGCATTCCAGTCGACAAAATTGGAACATAGGTCAACTATGTAGAACAGTAACAGGTTTCCAAAGGGTTCTCAAGAATCAATCTACAGCTACCGGTGTATGACAATACGATGCAAAAGAGAAGGAAGATTTCACCAGATCTATCTATTATATAAAAATTCAATATACTTGAAATAGTAGTTACAATAATGTGAAACAAAAAATAAATAAAATAATAAAATAAAATGAAAGAAAACAAAATTAAATTAAATTAAATTAAGTTAAATAAAATAAAACAAAATAAAATAAAACAAAATAAAATAAAATAAAACAAAATAAAATAAATAAAATAAAATAAAATAAAATAAAATAAAATAAAATAAAATAAAATAAAATAAAATAAAATAAAATAAAATAAAATAAAATAAAATAAAATAAAAGTAAAATAAAATCAAATAAACATAAACATGTAAATAAAAACATAAAAAAAAAAATAAATTATTTAACAGAAGCTATCAGATCCAGGTGAAAGATCATTTAAGCACCAGAGGTAATAATTTTTGGGAAATCACTTTGAGCGGGGATCGAGTGGTAGAGCACAGCTACGACCACTACCTCTGCTACCATGGGCGATCAATTCACTTGCCTTGTTTTCTTCATTTATTCATAATTCGCTATGGACAACAGCTTTTGCTTTTTGGTAAGTGTCACGAATTCCCCTGACCGGCATTAATTTTGAGCATTAACTGTACTAATTAAACCGGATCAACTGAAGTGAGAGAGTGCGATATTTTGTATGTGTTCAGATTTGTCTATATGCTGTTCTTAACTAGCTGCTCTATCTTCCTCCTCAGCCTTTGAGGGCACGAATCTTAGTGCCGCTTGCATAATTGTCTAGATAATTGAATCACCCGTATT
Organism: Rhagoletis zephyria; assembly: GCF_001687245.7. NCBI lineage: Eukaryota > Metazoa > Arthropoda > Insecta > Diptera > Tephritidae > Rhagoletis > Rhagoletis zephyria. Next base: position 6,237 of record NW_016158793.1, on the reverse strand, counting down.
TATAGACCGATTTGGTTCATATTTCGAACCTTAAAAAAACGAATAACTCCAAAAAAAAATTTGCCCACAGATGGCGCAGGAGTCGAGATATTTGGTAAGAAAGTATTTATGCTCCGATTTCGTTCATATTTAGAAAGCTCGTTTAAAAATTTGCTTTTTTACTATTAACTTATTGAAAATATGAGCTGAAGATACTGAAAATATATATTTTGCATCAAAAGCCTTACAAAGAAAACTGGAGACCAAATTTCACTTCGAAGCAAACTATAATCGAACTTGCATACCTGTGTATGTTTATATTGTTTCACCCAAAATTTCAATGATAATGAAATGTTTCCCGTAGACGCATGGCGCATATAACTTGTCAATGATTTTACAAAATTTTTACCTTTGAAACTTATTTGAAAAATTGGAAGTTCCAAAAAAAGTCACTGCCTTAATATTTTCAATGAAAATATGCGCCGTAAATGCGATTTATGGCTAACTTGTCGGTCATCAATGAAAGCTTTATGTCAACAAATGGCCATGAAATATGTGGGGGAAAAAATTGCCAAAAATATAATCAATACTGTTTATATGAATTTGTAAGAAAATGCGCAAAAAAATAACTTCAAGGCGCTAAGCAGTTAAGTAAGTACATACGTGCGGACATCTGCAAACAAATAAACAATCAACAAAAAAAATCAGCGAAGGCGTCGCATTGACGAATTTAAATTTCCGAAAATCACACAGATTGTCAATAAAAAATTAATGCGCAGACAAATAAAATAAAAAACTTTTTTTAACAAAACAAGATTACTAAAAAAGGCAAAAATATCAAAAAATTGAGAAAAAAGTGACTATGAAAAATTTGGCAAAAAAGTAAAGGTAAATTTGACAAGGAATGACGTAAACAAAAAGCTTACGCTTTCACCTTCAAAATACAGATAATCTACGCAGGTGAATAAGTATGCACACATATATACTTGTGTGTCTATAAATATATACATAAGTAATGTAAAATATTTGTAAAGAAAATACCAAAAAAGTCAACGCCTAAAAAGAAATTATTAAAAATTCGTAAACAGCTATAAAATATGCGCGCTTTGTTATTTTAGTTTCAGCTACTTTTTGTTAAGTATGCGCGTATGAGAATTTCTATTAAAAAAGCTATTCATGCATAGAAAGTAATTGTGTAAATATTTATAAAATGCAAGTGATGTGTGTCGCGAAAGTTTGCTAGAGTGGGTCACTAAATAATTGCGGATGACGTCCAGAAGAGTGTCTGTTGAATTTTCCTTTGTGAATTTAAAGCTTACATTTCAAAAAAAAAGAGAAAAACAGCTAATGAAATAATCATGTGTACGGTCAGTGTCATCTCTAGCGATCCAGCGTTTACGACCTTCATCAAATCAAATAACAAGTCAATCAATGCTAATAGCAACATTTAAACGCAATTTATGGGAATTTGAAAAATCAATAAATTTAACATTAAATTAAAAGAATGTATTGAAGTACATACAAACATTAATGTTTTAGAGGAGAAATAATGAAAAACTATAAAAAAAAATTTGAAAACGTTTTTATTGCGAATAATTAGCGGCGACAAAGTTGGTAAAGTTTTCTGCACCTAAAAGGCAACAAACAAAATTTTTTAAATTCCAAACAAGCAATATTTACTTGCTGGTAATTGCCTGGCCTTAGTTAATTTAAGTACATATGTACATATCTGCAAATCGATAGCTTATTAACCATAATTGTATATATCAGTGTGCAGTCAGACAATCATACATACTAAGTGCTTCAATTGGCTATGAAATTATTGCCAATTAGGTCAATTTAATGTAAATTTGTAGCTAAGTATTTGCACTGTACTAATTGTTTGCATTTAAAAAATTGGATAATGTGCAAATATGTAGCGCGAAACAAAAGACTTAAGCAACGAACTTGCGACACATTAGCAGCAAACTGAGTATAGTATATGAAATATGGTGTGCGCTTGACCTCAACCACGTGTTTGGTAATTTTATGCTAGTTAAGAAAATAATTCATATTACAGTGTAGAAACATATGCGTAGTTATGTTTTTGGTGCTTTTGCGCAGCTCCACTTAGCCAACATCTTTGCTCTTCAGCTGTCATTCAAGCAGACAACATTTTGTTTGCGCAAAACTCTAGTTGGTTTTTTGGTCGGGCGTTTTTTTTTCGCCAGCTGTTACTTTTTCAAGCAATGCATTTAAGGCATAAAATTGTGTAAATGCGTAATTGCTGCTTGTTTTCAAATCACTTATGCTTATGTAATTATACAGCGAAAATTAAATATTTATGACTTTTGTAAAATTGAAGAGAAAACGCTTTGTGTAATTAAATTTATCTAAGCAGTGAATGCATATACCATGTAAGTACATGCATTTACTCTATGTACATATGTACATAGCAACTTGCGGCCGCGCATACTTTTGCCCGTGTAACTACAATTAAATTTTTTTATGATCAGCTTTCGCTGAGTAAACATTTTAATTTTTTGTCAACGTGATATAAATTTTTATTATTAAATTAAAATTAAAGGCTGTTTACGCGTTTTGAAATTACATACATTAAAAAAAATGTTTTAAAATGCCATGGATGCATTGGGAAAAGAAATTATTATCTAAACAAAATTTATTTCAAGTTAAAAAAAACTCTCTCAAGCTTAGCTCCTAGCTTTTTTTAAGAAAAATCACTAACAAATTTTTCATTATTTGAATTTTTTGCTTAAAAATGCACCTTACGGCTGAGTAAATTTTCTTGAGAGCTGCAAACTGATTTAAGAAATTTTATAGAAGAACATTTTATTCATTTATGTTTAATTTCGATCGGTATATTAAATAACAGAAACCCCTTCTGGTGATACTAATTTCAATTCTAAGGCAATGGTTTTCGAACTTCTGAAGAGCTATGTAAAAAACGAAGTTCTTCGTGATTTTTTGATTTGTCTAGGAAATTTTCAAGGTTTTTCAAGATTTTTCGTAGACTTTCAGTTTAAAATTTATATAAGTAATATAAATTTTGCTAAAAACTAAAAAGTAATTAAAGTATTATTTTTGATTTTTTTTCCGTCAAATAATCATAATTTTTGTTTTTTTTTTGTATTTAAGTTACTCCAGAAAAGTTTACAAGGAGACTTATTTGGCCCAGCTAGAAGTTATAGCGCCATGAATCATAATTTTTGGTTTTTATTTTTTCGATAAAAAATAGTCGTTAAATTTTTTATTTTTTTTTGGTTTTTTTACTCGCTATTTTGGATTTTTTACTTTTTCCGATAATATTTAAACGCCTCCATTACTGCGCCCCATTATGGTCTAAAAAATGAAATCCCAAAATAACGGTTACAATATGATAAAAAAAATTAGAATTAAAAAAAAAAAACAGATATTTTTATCGAAAAAATAAAAGTCCTAAAATATTCATCAAGAACTGATCGAAAAATGGAAATTAAATTGTAACGCTTAAATTGCGATTATTATTTTAAATATCTTAACCGTTATGGTCGCTAAGTTAAATCCTGTCAAAACCCAGATAAAACTCCGTTACGTGGCTTCAATTCTAATGTCAGGCCCAATTTCATACGCGAATGACAACTGATAGCCCATCAGGGATGAAAAATTAAATCTTCCGTTGTGATATTATGAGAAGGAGAACCTCGCTTTTCGATCCCGTATCAACTTCTGGACTCACATAAAAAAAAAATGGGCCCATAAAAAATGACGATGGAAAGGAAATCATCTCTTCGAGCAATTCGAGACGAAACCATTTTTAAGGATAAGTAAATCATTTTCGTTTGAGTTGTTCAATCTGAAGTTTAAAAAAAAATATTCGCTATCGAACTTTCGTTCAGAAGCGCATTTGAGCACAAGGTTCTCTCGTCAGTTCCTGCTTTGATGCAGCACCAACTTGGCGCAACCGATTACTGTTAAGTTACTTTGACCACTCCTTTTTATCATTTATATGCCCCTACACCTATGTAAGTGGGCTTTTGCCGAATGTACTTTCAAATTGAAAAAGCCCATCGCTAATCGAGCTGCTGACTATGTGACATAAGGCATATTGTTCAGTACTGACATGAATTTTGGTCATTTGTTTATTTCTGTATTATATCGGCGATTTTTCGTGACTTCTTTTTTCACCTAGTTTTATGTTTTTTTTTTTTTTAATTTTCATCAGCACTAATTTGTTTGCTTTTTTCATTTTATGTAACTTTGTACTCTCTTCTTACAACAAAACTGATATACAGGTCTCTGCCTCGAAAAATGGTAGTTCTTTCAAGCACAAAAAAATATTTGACCAGCGTTCGAAAACATAAAGCTTCAATGTATTTAATTTAAGAATAAAAAAGGCTAACACAAAAATATACCTAACAAGTTTCAAGTGTCACCAACATGCTAACAACCGTTTCTACGTATTCCCGACCACCAACCGCTGTTGTGTTTTTCTTTTTTTTTTACTGAACGCCGATTTAGTACAGGTTCTTGTAGTAAATAAATAAGTAGCGTTTACTGAGTTGCTTTGTTGTTGTTTGTAGTCAGCGTTGCCTTACTTGTTGTTGTGTGCCTACAAAACCATTTTACGATATATTTGTTGTTGCACTTGTAGCTTACTGCACTTTTTATGATTTTTTTTTTTGCTTTCCGATTTTGCTTTAACGCCAAAGGATGCAAGCAATAAAAAGCGTCGAGAGCGCAGTTTGTATGAGGAAGTGCTTGTAGCGGATTAAACAATTTCCGGCGCCATAGCATATGGCTTTGTTGTAAGGTAATACATACATATAAATATATATGGTAAGTTTGTTGTAAATTTTAAGTATGCGGGCGCAGAAATTTTCTTTAAGTGTTTACGGAAGGGATACTGAAGTTAATAATTTTATGGGAGAAAATAAATATGTATGCACTTTGAATAAATTAGACGTAGTGGCGTAGAAATTAATTTTCGCTTAGGAAGAAACTAAAAAAAAACTAAAAAAAAATTTCGGTGAAAAAAGTCGAATCGGTTCTTATAACGGGTATGACTGCTCGAGAAGAGTAATTCGAAACAGATGAAGAAAGTGACCACAGTTGGTTTGAAATCGAAGCAAATTGAGACCGAAGAGAATATACATTTATTTATATGGTGGTAGCACAGAAAGAGAGAGGCCTTCTCCGCTATAGAAAGACCAGGTAGAGAAGCACTTGACTTCACTTGCCATTTCCTATTGGCCTTAGTTGGCACAAAAGAGTAATGACTGGCGTGGTTTATTGAACTCGACCAAAAACACTTTGGCGGTTATAGCGCCCTTCAAAAGGAAGATTTACGTATGTTGTTTATATGAAAGCAAATTCGCATAGTTTAATGAAATAAAATCACCGCAAAACTATTATTTTTGTAGCTGATTTTTTTAAGCGTAGTGTTGGATAGCTGCTTCACACAAAGCTTTATAATTTTATTAGAAAATGCAAAAATGTGGCTTACAATAAATTGTTCTCAGTAACAGTTAATTATAATAAATTTTTTTTCGCTACTACTCAAGTTTTACAAACCACACTGCATCTTACCAATGAACGCCAACACTAAGCCGCAGCGGTAATGACGTATTCATCGCCGGCAGTTAATTATAAATTAATATTTACTTTTGTTGGGAGGGAAAAAAAAGCAAGCTGGCTGAGGGATAATTTTGTGTCTTTATTTTTTCTTCGAATGCATTAATATGTATTTCCAATGAATAAATTTCGTTGGCGATATTCGAAGGCCAGCATTAATGCTAATTTAAAAACCAGTTTTGTGGTGAATATATGTACGTACATAAGTTTATAATTTTTTGAACAATTTTATAAATAAGACTTCTTGAGTCTTAGATATTTTTATAGCATTTTGTTACACATTTTTCATATACAATTTACCTTAGAGCAAGAAATAAAAGACTTCACAGCTCTTTTATGTATATATGCAATATGAGTGTATGTAGTTCAAAGATTTACGAATCCCTAAAGGCATTGACTTCACTGAACCAATGTTAAGCGATTAGATGGAGATTACCTAAAGTTTGAGCTTTAGCTTTAGTTCTTACCGAATATTTAAATAAAATGTTGTTCCCAACTATCTCACCGATTTCTTCTTACACTTTAAGCAGTAAAAATAAACAAAAACATTCTATTTATTGCTTTTAATCTCCTACAATTCGATTAAGAAAGAGTGTCAAGTGTCACCTCACATGGCAGCCCTGCCTGAAATATGCACCCCTGAGTATG
>NW_016158792.1:100034-110950 GCF_001687245.7 Rhagoletis zephyria | reverse complement strand
GCAGACGAGTATATTTATTTAACTTGAATTCAAAAACTATTTTTATTTGTTATTTGGAATATTTTTGAACACTTTTAAAGTTATTTAAGCTTAATTTTTTGTGTACGTGTAGCCTTTAAAACCACTCACACCAGGAGCAAGTATGCATCAGGCTACTAATACCACACTACTCAGTATCTAAGCATTCGGGTAAATTGAAATGTAAACTAAAACAACAATATTATATACTAAATCTGAACACTAAAGAGCCATATTAAATATATGCGGAGAGTATTGTCGCTGTCATCACTGTATGATACGTGGTAGCAGCAGTTGAAATCAAAACCAGATCGTAATAGCCAGGATTCAAAGATAACTAAAAAATGCAAAGCCTCACAGACTACAGACAGAAGAACAATACGTTTTATTGTACAAAAAAAATTTGCTCACACAATTTGAAAAAAGTCCCAAATTTCCATCCTAAACACAATGTGCGGAATAAAATACCACGACAGGATGGTCCTTAAGCAGACACATGGCCATTATAGGAGGTAGCTGAACCGAGAATCTCAAAAGGGTTGCTCAAGTTACGGTAAGATATCTGCGCCAGCTGTAAAAATATTAAGAAACCCTTAACCAAAAGGCCTACTGGCTCGAGGAAAGAAGAGTCTATAGGTCTACATAAAGGTAAAACGAAAACAGTTAAATGAAGAAACAATCTGCGAGAAACTATGCGCCCGATAATCCTCTGTTGCAATGGAGCGTATCCGTGACACTGTGAATGGTCAGAATACTTCAGTGGTTTTGTGTAATAAACCTTATATGGGCGGAGATGTATATCTAAATGAAAATAATTTATTATGTGTCATTAGACAATACTAAGTTATTAAACTGACACGAAATTGACAAATTTGTGTTTTCGGCCACACTTTTACTTGAAAACCCCAGCAAACACTTATGGTGTTGTGGTTTACAGCACTCACGCAGACATAAAAATTATAGCTGAATGTAGGCTGAAAACATAAAGGGCATTGGACGCCCTTTGTGTCGGATTTTAACTGATCTCTGATGATATCTGAACATACTAAATACGAAATACACTCGGAGGTTTTGCTACCGCCTGCCGAGGGGCGACCGCTATTAGAAAACAACCTTTTTGTTTATTTTATTTTTTGGTGTTGTTCGGAAACTGGGCTTGAGCACAGGCCCTGCGAAATGATAGCGCGCACTGCTAACCATAGCGGTCGCTAATTGTTAGTTTTTGAAAATTTTTAAATCTTCTTTTTTCATTTGCAATCATATTTGTTGCGTTTACCGTTATGTACAAACATTAGTTAACTTACTGAAATGTTTATAAAACTGTTAAAAACGAAGCCATTCTCTTTGGGTGTTCGAACCAGTCATATGATAATAAGTAATAATACGCAATTTCCTTGTACGTGAAATAAAGTTTTACANGGTGTTCGAACCAGTCATATGATAATAAGTAATAATACGCAATTTCCTTGTACGTGAAATAAAGTTTTACAACCGGTTGGGGTAAGGTTTAACCCCTTAGCCCCCCTTTGTGCTCGCCGCTACTGAATTCTATAAACTGTCAACTTTCATAAAATTTAAAAAGCACATGTGTATTTTAAATTGCCANTTAACCCCTTAGCCCCCCTTTGTGCTCGCCGCTACTGAATTCTATAAACTATCAACTTTCACAAAATTTAAAAAGCACATGTGTATTTTAAATTGCCATGAAAATTGTGTTGCTAGCTTCATGTTGCCAACATGTTGCAAGCTTTTCACAGCGTGAACAGAATACTACTTTGCTGAGGAAATGTTGTGTACTAGGTAGGTCTATCGTAAAGATCGTCTAACAGCTTCCTATCGCTAACACCACGCGTAACCAGCTCCAGGCAGGAACTGCAGGATGGTACTGAGCTTGATTGCCGAGTAATTTTTTCTCTCGATTCGAAATGGCACCTTTATTCGTGAACTTGAAACGTAGATAGTTGATGTGCTATCCTGCATAGATACTTATTTAAAATTGATGCGCATACGTATGTTTGCAATTCAAAAGTTAGACTGAAACCAAATGCAATAGAACATTGACCTGCAATTTGGGAAAAATACGAAAAATCGGAGTGGGAAGAACTTCCATGTATTTGGATCAATAAGAGAAATTCGTAGAATATCGCTGAAATTACGTAACGTTAACCCCTGAGTGAATCCGCAGATCAGAAGGGTTCTCAAATACAACAAACACTGCCGCTTCTATGACATTGCGCATAGTTAATAAACGGTCTTTTATTACTGCGAGTTGTGAACTGTGACACAAAGTAGAACATTTCTTTACGATAATTTGATAATGTTATCTAAATGCGCATAAATAACACCGTGCGACAAAACCAAAAAAAGACTCAAAACACACGAAAGAATCGATATACTCACGCAACTATGGGCCAAATATTGTAAAACTGCGTTTTTAGTTTTTCACTCTGACCTCAGGATTTTTTTCAAAGGTCTTTGAAATTTCAGAGATATGACTAATTCAAAAAATTATTTAAAAAAAAATCAGTGCAATGTAGAATAACAAGTAGGTACCAAATGAGAGAAAAAATATGAGAAATTTAAAAACAATAAAGTTTTTTGATTTACAAAGACGAATAGGTATTTAAAATGCGTTTTTAATAAATTTTATCACTTTCAAATTAATAAAGGTTGCAGGACGAAGTTCGACGATCACGTCGTGGTTATATTAGTCCTCAAACAATAATTAAAAAAGAAAATATTGCAAATTTCCAAGGGACACTTTATGGACAAAATTTGTAAAGAATATGTTCCATACCCATTCGTCTTTATGCCCCAAAAAATTAATTTTTTAGGTGTTTTCTTTTATACGGTCACCTTCATTGTTATCCTACATTGCACTGAAATTAAAAAAAAATATTAAATAATGATATTTTTTACATTTAAAAGTTTTTTAAAATAAATCCTGACCTCAGAGCGAAAAACTAAGTACGCAGTTTTACTATAATGTCTCCAAATTTTTTTTTGTGTGTATAATTTACTGTCGCACGGTATAACCAGATTCATAAAAAGGCGCTATTTGGGTTCAGGGCTACGCTCTTTCGATGCTATTAAGCAACCAGCCATCCATTGTCGCTCGACCACAAATATATTCTATTTATTTATTCGAAAATAATTTTCTTTTTGCATCAGATGCAACATCTTAAGATTTAATTACGATTGCAGTTCACGTACATCTACATACGCATACACATACTTATGGATATTTATTTTTAATATCAATTTTTTTTTGTTTACTTACAATACAATTCAATTGTGATATTGGTGGCGACATATTTCTTGTGAAAATTACTCGCTTGACACGTGTACACAGCATGTTGGTGAATGCGTGACAAATTTCGCACAACTAATTTGCTGTTGATGTTGCCTTCATATGAGTAATCCACCACACTATTTTGTAGTTGGCCGTTCATAAGCCATGTCACAGTAGGTGGCGGTGAACCTGAAAGTGGAAGAAGGAAGGAAACAAATTGTTTATACATAAGAGAAGGCATGATGAAAAATATGTATGTATGTATAGTATGTATATTGGAGCAAAAATGTTTAGGAAATATAATACTTATTCTCTGTTCAAGTATTAATATACATACATACTAAAATGTATTTTTTTATTAGCACAGGCAGAGATAAGAATTTATTTTATTGCTCTAATAAATAAATGTTGCACTAAATACTTTATTTAGCAAGCTATTAAAGCAATGAAGACACATTTCGCATTCTTGCTACCAAAAATAAATGAGATAAATATGATTAATGCTGCATGTTGTCTGCAGAAAGGATATTCCACATTATTTATGTATGTATATGAAACACTTATGGTCATTGTGGGTCAATTATTATCGTAGTTTGTAGTTATTTAGCAAAGAAAATACCTGAAGCAGACAAGCAGAAATTAAGTTTATTTTTTTGTTGTTAAATATAAGATAATTCTGCTTTATTTAGATTTAAGTTAAATGTGAAAAGTGCATGCAAATTTTTGTTAAATAGTTCAAATGAGATTAAATCCTATTTTTAAATAGAGTTAAACTTATTGTGATTATGAAAGTTTGCCAGTGGAAATTTGGCTAATAATATTTCATTAAGAAATTTTCGTAAGTTTGAAGACCATTTTCTTACAAATAATTTTATTTTTTTAATATTATTAATTTTATTTTATAGAACAACATAGTTTGTATAAATGTTTAAGAACAGCGCGCGATAATAACGATAGCAGCGCAACAGTTTGCATAGTTTTCACTATTTATCCTTTGCTTGTTTAATGTTCATTACTTTTATATACAAAATGCGACATAAATCGAAATTGCCCACTTATATTATAAAAATATTATAAAAATTCCCCCAAACTTTTCGTCCCAATTCCAAGCATTTTCATTTCTAGAATAATTTTTGGTACGCAGTTTTATAGCTCATTAAAATATAATATAATAAAGTGACTCTTTGAAGTTGCTAAAAAATCGCATTGATTTTTGATATTTTTTTTTGTCACGGTGTTATACAATTTTTTCCATTCAAAAAATTACTTTGTGTAAAGGAAGAAAATGCGTGATATCGTAAAAACAAAAATATCCAAAATCAACGCAATTTTTTTGCATCTTTAAACTGTCACTTTATCATACAAAACTGCATTCAAAAAATTAATTCCGAAATTCTAATTAAAATACTTGGACTTGGGATGAAAATTTTTTGTAACTTTTTAAATTTTTGTACAAAGTTTGAAATTTGGACTTATATTGTTTTTGTTTTATAAGGAGCTGAGTTTTAATAAAAAATTAATGAATCTTAAAAAAAGCAAAAGGAAACGAGTCAAAACTGGTAAATTGGCAAATGCAAAGGAAATGGTTTGCTTCTTATCACATCACATGAGATGACATCACATGATATGACATCACACGATATGACATCACACGATATGACATGGCATGATATGACATCTCATCACATCACATCTCATCTCATCACATCACATACTATCACATCACATGATATGACATCACTTTACATGACATCACACGATATGACACCACATGATATGACATCACAAATGACAGGACATCGAATTAGGTAAATGACATCAGATGACATGACAGCCAATCACATCACGTCAAATCACATTATATTAAATCACATCAAATCACTCCACATCGTGTTACCTGACATCTTATTACATATCTGACATCTTATCATATCCTCTCATCTCACATCATCTAGATTAATATGCAGCAACGATAAAAATAAACCCGAAAATATGAACTATTGGGGAACAATATTCCGTCACTCCTTGTCAAAATTTAGTTTGGAGACAAACCTGTTTCGGCGATGTGTCCAAACCAAATTTGACAAGGGATGACGAAGAATCGTTCCACAATACATAATACTTCTACCGTGTCGGAAACATAAACAAAGAAAATGCGAAAAATATGCAAGATAAAAACGTAGATGAAGATCAAGGGTAAATTTAAACACTAAGCCACTCCGCACATTAAGCGCCTAATCATATTAGTGTAATCGTTCCGGCATACTAAAGTTTGAAGCTTTTATGCCGAACACATGTACTTCAATGAAGCTCTGTATATTACGATTCATAATCATAAAAGCTTCATGAATCGAAGCGCCCAACATTGTAAGGCGCTTGCCGTTTTGAAATTATCATCTGTTTACTTTTTTGTGTTGAAAATAAATAAAATATTTGTCATTTAAATAGGAAATATTGACAGTTAATGATTTTGTGCTAAAACTCGTGCCAATTGTACTACTACTATGATTAAGCGCGTAATGTGCGGAGTGCCTTACTCTGAAAAAAATAAAGGTAAAAATAAAGATAACGGCAAACAGATCAAGATAAATGTAATAATAACGAAAAGCGTAGTGATAAGGCTAAATATAAAAAAAGAGATGTAGGAAGGTTTTTGGTTGTTGTTTGAGACACGTTGTTATCGATTAACGCATAACCTTAAGCTTATAACATTATATAGTACAACTAGGCCAATCCGAATTTGGTCTTATCGGGATGCTTGTGATAGTTCGGATTTCTGCGTCGAATTTACCAACACAATTAGACCTTTGTTTCAAATTTTGAAGATTACAATATGCAGATGTTTAGTTTATGCAGAAACCGTTTGCAAATTATAATTATCTATATCTATAAGGATAAGCAATCAAAAAATAGGTTGAGCTCATTTTATTGAAAAGGCCTTCTTTTGCGGAGGTTTATTAAATATATATCGTTCGGCTTGACATGTGAATATCCAGGCACCAGCGCTGGTGGAAAATATCAGGTTAGGTGCTTCATAGGGCGGACAACGCACAATGAACCTACATATGGCAACGTAGTGTTAAATATTTATGTTCACACTCCCATATCTTCAGATGTCGGTAGTAGTCAAAGAAGGAAATTGTTTGCTGAAAATTTAAAAAGCGTTATCAACATCCTTTTTCAACCATCCTTAAATAATGTAACACTTTTCACATTTATTTGCTATTTACTTTTTTTTATTTGTATCTCTTACTTTTGAGCAGCTGACAATGTTGACATCCATTAAGAAAATTGCATTTCATTTAATTTTTATTTATTTTTCCTTTTCTTCTGACATATATTTATACTACTTTGTAGGTAACTTGTATGTATGTGGTTGGCCTTAATGCTTCGAACTCGAAGAAAAGTAGTTAAAGTAAAAACTTTACCAAACTGCAATCAAGAAAAATACATACAAGACATAGTGAAGCAAAACGAAGTCGGAAAGACGAATGACGAAAGTCTAAAATGCATTGACAAAGGGACATATGAACGACACACGAACGATGTGCGCGCAGCGAAGTAGAGCAATGAACCAATCAATATAAAAACAAACGGGAAGGAAAAAAGGAGCTGTAAACAAGTGCACATATAAAAATGCAAACAAACACAAGAAAAAAAACTTTTTTATAGTCGTCAATGCATAGGCATGCATGTATGTTTCTCATTAACTTGTGTGCGGGTTTGTATGTGTCAGCATAGAAGCGTTACCAACTATCTGTCTCTTCTGTAGGCAAACAATTTGTTGCAACGACCAAGAAGCCACCAAGCAAGAAGGCAAAAAAACATTAAAACCAAAAGTAAAATCAAATGCAAAAAATCAGATGAAAGCCGATTTCATGGCGAGCGAAAAATTGGTCTATGACATAAAATACAAAAAATAATGGTATGACAACAACAAAAACCACTACAAAAGCAGTGCGAACGAAAAACAATATCAGTTGGCTATAACAATAAGCCCAAATAGCTGGGTTGTTTTGATGTAGCCAAATAAAATACACCCCTACATAAGCGCAAAATGGCAGCTAAGCTTTTGTGCCAACAGAGAAGAAGTATGTAGATATGTAGCAAAAAGTAGTTTGCAGTTAACTGCTAATGCTGGCTGGCGGCTACTATGGCAGCCTTTTGCAGCCAAATGGCAGGCAGACGTCCTCCACCGACGCGTTGCACAGTGACGCCTAAGTGAGCAAAAATCGACAAATTCGTTATCTGAAATGTGAACATATTTGGTATTTTTGTAAAGACAATTTATCCACTAAAAAGAATTAAACAGACATTTCCCTAAAAAATTAAAGCTGACAAATTTTGCACTAAGAATTTTAATAAGAGCATACATAGCCATGCGTAAGCTCTTCACAGAAAAAAATGTCAAAAAAATATTCTTTGAAATAAAATGTTGGTTTGGCGTTTATTGTTTCAACATAGATAGTAGAGAATTACAGGAATTAAAATTTTGGAATAAAATTAAACACAGGGTGTCCCTGCGGTATTCCAGAAAAAAAATTTAAACAAAATTTCAAAAAATGCTAAGTTATAATGGAATGAATAAAAAATATATGTAAAAATAGGTTATTTTTTATTAATTTATTAAATAATACGGGCTTTTAGCTTTCAAAAGAAGAAATAAAAACCTGCTAATTTTTTGCACTTTGCAGTAATGCGTTTTTCACTAATGCATACAATTATTTTTTCATTGGTTGTCAGTGCCTTCAGATCTGCAGGATTCGTTCCTATTTCAAAAATGAAGAGTCAGCTTAAAAAGCTTGACCTGTGTCCACAATAGAAGGTTTATTTTTTAAAGAGTTCTCACCTGTTAAAAAATTATATTGTTAAAAAATTATATTCAAATTTTTTTATAAGTTAAATGAATTATTAAGAGATGGGTATCAATCGAAATGTGTATTAACTACATGCAGGGAGTTGCCACCTGTTTGAAAAATCAAATTCCACTTGATTTAAAGGAATTAGGTAATTAAAATAGATAGGCATTACCATAAGGGAGTCAAACGAAAGAGGTTTAAGAAGATTTTTGCTTAAAAATATTACGAATGGGGTTGCCAACTGTTTGGAAATTCGAATTTAGTTAAACTAAAATAATAATTACGTCAAACCATAGGATTGCGCCATCGTATTTGTTATTTTATTACAAATACATACATACACTGTCAATCAGTGATTTGTTCTGATTACATTCCTTTTAAATTACTGGACTCTTAAATTGACTCAGGAATATTTTTACTCTTCACTTGTTTTGAACTTAGCGTCCACAATTTTACCAAGAAGTGAATTTTCATTTAAATCCGTGGATAATTCTATTTTTGCCTGCATTTTATATGGAAAGGAAACACTGTGGCGCCGCTTTGAATAAACGAACAGAACGAGCGGACCGATTCTCAGCGAAAGCTAATGACGTTGCCTTGTCTGCCTTGCTCTTACACAATCGGCTGGCTGGCTTGCTTGCTTGCTGGCTATCTCTGACCGCTCTTCATGGTCTTGATGTTAACGACAAATAGCCATGATATGCGGCTTAAGCGTGCAACGAATAGTTGGCAACATTACCAGTGCAACAACTACATACATATTTAGAGTAGCGGCATAAAAACCAATTGCTGACGGGTTGACTGTGGAAAGAGAGGCGTGGAAGAGGAAATGTGATTCACAACGTGAGTGGCAATAAGAAACATCAATAACTCCACGCTGACGTTGACTTTTTCATCCAGATATTTGAAAATTCTTATGACTGGCATTTGGCCAAATCGACAGAGTAGGTACCTACTCAACAAAAAAGGCTAAAATAAGTGACTAACTAACAAACTACGCTGATTGGATTGTTAGTTTTAGTGGTCTGACGGTTTTTTAGATTTGCGAAAAGTAGCATAGAAAATGTGGTCTGTGAAATTATGCTGGTCAAGCTGGAGTTCATGTGCTTACATACATACATAAATATGTACTTAATTGTATATACATGATTAANTATGTACACTGCCGGCAAAATGTATTGGCGCAGCTGCCATTTACAATATATGCAACAATTTCTATTGTAATATTTTTTCGAAAATTTTTTATAAAAAAATGGTTCATACCACAACAAAAAAAAGCATAAAAATATTATTTCTAAACTTTGTGCAAAACTCGCGAAAATTCAGCAAATTTTTAACTTTTTAATCAGATTTTTTTGAATTTTTTTGATTATGCAGATTTGTAGCCAAATCAATTTTATTGTCAAATTAGAAGTTCCAAATAGCTAGGAATTACCGTTGATTTTTGGGAATTATTTTTCACGCCTTCCATACAAAAAAAAAATTCGAAAATACTTTGTATGGAAAAATGCAAAATATCTTCTGAAAAATCAATGCGATTTTTGACTAACTCTGAACTTGTATTTTTTATAGAAAACTTAATGGGCTATATAACTGCACTTTTAAGAAAATTCGAAAACAATCTGATTACAAAGTTAAAAAATTGCGTTTATTGAGTTTTCCGAGTTTTGAACAACGTTTAGAAATTATATTTTTGTTTTTTTTTTTTTGTTGTAAAACGAACTATATTTTTATAAAAAATTTGCGAAAAATATTACAATAAAATTTGTTGCACATATTGTAAAAAAGCAGTTGTTGCAATACTTTTTGCCGGCAGTGTAAGAAATATTCTCTTTATTCCCAAAATGTACTTCTTTATCACTGTTGCTGTACCAAACTTATTCTATTCGGATGATTACAGGCCCGATAGAGTCTCTCCCCGGGCCGGATTTTCAAGGGGGCCCAGATTTTTTCTAAAATTTAGTCAGATGATAAAAGTTTCAATATTTTGTTAATTTAATAAATTTGAATATTAAGTATTCACATTTCACAGCGCAATTTTGTCAAAATAACCGCAGAGCGAATTAGCCTCTTTTACTACCTTTACGTGCAGCGACAGCGTTTCCAGTTCATCTCAAAATTAGTTTTTAGGGTCCGGTGTAGAATTTTTCGCGACTCACCCCGCAAGTAATGAAAGTCCTTGTTCCACCAACAGGCTTACGGCTAATAGGTGGACGAGACGGACAAGCCTAATCATATCTGGCACTTAGGGCGGAGGTAAAATTAGCCACCGCCTCATCAATGGCTTGAGTGGTTCGTATCCTAGGTGGCGTCGTGTTCTGGTGGCCAAGCTCCTCCCTAAAACATGGCAGTCTATTTATTTCAAGTTTTGTATTGGCGTCGAGCAGATAGCATCCTCGGCAAGTTGAAACTCGATGTACCAGTGGTCCGAGAGTGAATCATCCTTCAGGACTCTACAGTTTAGGACTGACCATCCTAACTGAGAGTTAGATAGGGTAAGATCAATCACTTCATTTTTTCTAGGCGCAAAAAATGTTGGCTTAGTGCCCACATTCAAGATACTGAGCCCACTTGAAAGAATATGCTCGGAAAGCCGATCTGCGCTCGCGTTGCACTTGCTGCTGCCCCAGATTTTATTCTGGGCATTAGCATCGCAACAATGGATCGACGTTCCTCTTCTCGCAGACTGGTCGTCTTCCCCTGCGGTCGCGGCAACAGGGATTTGTATGGCATTGGTTGGTGTCGCA
>NW_016158792.1:64369-99934 GCF_001687245.7 Rhagoletis zephyria | reverse complement strand
CTTATTTTTAGGATAATTTCCAAAATTTTAAAAACTATCGAAATCCGGGTGATTCTAAAAATGGTAAAATGAGGATATTTAGAAAAGTACAAAATTATTGAGATTTTAGATGTTCCAAAATTTTGAGAATTTTATTTATTCCTAAAATCCATCCTAAAATGTAAAAATGAGAAACATCACAAATTATCGAAAAATTCTTATGTTCATGGTACTTGTGTATAAAAAATAGAAATTTTTTAGAATTCTAAAATATAATAACATTTTTGAAAAATTCCAGAAATTTTCCACTTTTCGGAACGTTTCTAAAATTTTTTATTTATATAACAAAGTTTGAGAAATTAAAACTTTTTTAATCAGTGGCCAAACATTTTTTGAACCTTTAAGAATTACAAAAATTTTTTCATTTTCAAAAAGGACCAGATATGAAAATGTTTTCAACATGCGAAAACTTTTAATTTCGTTTGATCAATTTTGTCTATTCGACACTTTTACTTAGAAAAAATTTGTTAGAATTCCTGCAATTCACAAAATTTTTGAAAAATAACAATTTTCTAGAAATCTAGTATTCATCATTATATTGAATTATTGTGTTTTACTAAAATTTCGAAAATTCACAAAGTTTTGAAAGTTTTGAAAATTTTGGAATTCGACTCAAGTTATTTAAGGTAGAAAACTGCAAGAAATTCAAAATTATCCAAACTCAAAAATTTTAAGTTGCGGTGATTTTTCAATTTATATGCACGATATATGTATGTGTGTATGTGTGTGAAAATCAAAATTAATAAAACTCAAATCGCACGTTTATTAGTGTACAGAATTATTTCAAAATTTCAATGTTTTGTGCGAAAACGCAATCAAAGTTTTGTAAGTTCGTACAATTGGTATACCAAGGATACAGATGGAAAGACACATATCTTCGCAATTATTATTTTTTTTTAAGTTTAGTCATTTGTTAGGCTGAGCATATTCTCCTTATGATGCTTACTCATGTGTGATGAAAACTTCCAAAACTTGACTTCTAAATTACATCTCTTTATTGTTAAACGAACGATATGATTCTTTAAACATTTGAAAGTCAAATATGAAAATGGGTCAAGTGACGACGCCTGTCCGTAAACCGTAAACTGAAAACAATTCGCACTATTTGTCCCGTACCAATTATGGAATGGTTCTTATATTGATAATTAAGATAGCCACTTACTTAACAGGTTAGGTAATCCACATTTTATGTCGACAACATTTTTTACGAACTCTTGGTATTACGAAAATGGTTCCGAGCAACAGCGAAGTACCGTTAGCTAATAAATACTTCGCATTTGCTACATAAACAAATAAATACTTGATAAGTTGATGGCACCTTAAAACAAAATATCTTTAAAAACTCCTCCGGAATTGTATCAGGAACAAAAGGCGTCAGAGCTTTGTATGCCTTGTATGCCATTCGGCTTACATAGATTGTAACAAGCAGGTTATTACCAAAAATATTTTTTGTTTTATAAACGCTTTCAATCTGGTTCTCCCTTCTCTAGAGTCTAGACTAATTCACCATTCTAAGGCTCCAGAGTTGAAAAAAAACTCGAAAATTATTTGCATAGTACTATTGAGACACATTTTCTTTAGGGAGATATTTGATTATTTTGTAAGAATGAAGAGAACTCAGTGGCTTATTTTGACAATATCTAATAAAGTCCGAACTGAATTCTTTACATGAGTTTGATCTGCCAGTTGATATATTAACTACTACCTACTTAACTAAAGACATACCATACCGCTTGTCCAGTCAAACTATAAATTCACTATGCCATAGAAAATACTCGTAGTTCCAATTCCATGCTTAACAGGAATACAACTTTTGTGAGCATACACACAATACATAAATTTATATTTGCTTATATTGTATGTATGTAAGAGTATATGAATAAAATTAAATCAAGAAATCCCACCAAACTATTAATCTTACAAACAAAATGAAAATGGTAATTGCTTTAAGTCTGGCTTTAGTAACTATTGTAAGTTATATCAAATGTAGATGGTTTTAGATTAATTAATTAATGCGCACATGTTTATGATTATGTACACTTAAAGCCTCAATAAAGACATTTCAAATAAAAAAAATATATGTACATAAGCGCCACTTAACAAAGGTGCCCAACTAAAGTTTATGGATATATACTCGTATGAAAAATTCAGCTTTACGCGCATGTATATATATACATGGTTAGGTATTTACATTTGTATGTATATATGTTTGTGTAGATATTTATGTACATATATTAATTACGCACGAGATTAGTTACATAAACACTAGAAATGGAGCAAACACACAGAGCGCAGTAACAAATTTGTTCATATTGATGTGCCATTTTATTATTTATTTGTAAATGTTTTAGTGGCTGTACATGCACAGGTCCTTCAAAATTTATGCCAATGTCTCTCAAAGCGCTGCACCTGATTCTCATTAAAGCTGGACTGAAAACTGAAGATGGCCTACTTTTTTCCTTTTGATATTCATCTCTGTTGGCATAGCATTCTTATATGGAAGGCAATAAGCCAGTGCCCGCCACGGACAGCGCCGAGTCCGGGCTTCCTTTCCAGGCAAGTATTGATGACCAACAATTCTGATAACACCAACTGGTAAGTGGACGCCATTCAATTGTATTTTGTATACCAGATCCACATTCGATTAGTTTTTCAAAGACGTCGGACCTAAGATATATAACACATATCTGAGAAGATGTCAAGCCGATCGTTTTGCAGCTGACGTGAATTTCTGTGCTTTACTAGCGGACGGCCCTCGACAGTAGCAAACATTCCTAGATGGCATGCTATATCTACTCCTAACGAATCTTCTAAAAGTATTTCTTTAATTCCTTGCACGCACCTTAAGGCAGCTGTATATAAGTTATATATTTTGGGTAGGTATATGCTTAAGACTCGGGTCTACATGGCATCATGCGACCAAATAGTTGTGAGTGGTATACCCATAGATTTATATACATACTTTTACTTAGGCGTAGACAACTTATAAGTAAAAATATTGAAAACCATTTTTCGTGTTTATATCGAGAGCCACCAGACAACTGTTGTATTTCAAATTCGAATCTATCTTCACACGAAAACCACATTGTTCTGTTACCTTTATCACCTTTGAATATATTTTATTGATAACCTGATGCATTCTTGAGTTTTCGCAATTTAAATACATGTTTAAATGTATGTACAATAAAGTGGTCCAAAAATGTATGTAAAAAAATAAGGTCACATTTTTAATGCCGCCACCGCCTAGGATTGTTATATACCGGAATAAATATACCCACATTTTTTTATTTTGAAATAAAAAATAATTTAGGTAGTGCTCAAAGCGTTCAAAGTTTTCCATATATTTTATATGCAGAAAAAACATCTTTTCATAGAAATAGTGTAGAATTCTTTAAAATCAATATTTTTCGATCGAAAAACTTTACTTATCTTCAGAAGATTCCCAATAATAATACTCAATTCTTTCTTCAACAATTTTTTCATGGTAACTATATTTTATAGGTCCTCCAAAGCCCTTAGAAAATGCAATGGGGGGACCAATAAAAAATCTTTAATCATAAAAAATTGTTCAATAAACAATTGGATATTAATACTGGAAGTCTCCTGAAAAGAACCACAGTTTTCCGATCGAAAAATTTTGATTTTCAAGAGTTTTATACCATTTCTACGCAATTTTTTTTTTTCCATATAAAATACATGGAAAACTTTGAGCGCTTTGAGCACTCCCTAAATATTTTTTGATTTTAAATAAAAAAATAGGGGTATATTGTTTTTCGATATAGATCAATCCTAGGGTGTGCCGGCATTAAACCTTTGACTTTATTTTATTGGATCACTCTAATATACATATGTACATATGAACGAGTTGCCTAATAAAAAAGTGAACACACAA
This sequence comes from Rhagoletis zephyria, assembly GCF_001687245.7. Taxonomy (NCBI): domain Eukaryota; kingdom Metazoa; phylum Arthropoda; class Insecta; order Diptera; family Tephritidae; genus Rhagoletis; species Rhagoletis zephyria. The sequence continues at coordinate 96,003 of NW_016158792.1, read as the reverse complement.
AAAAAACCAAACACCATAAAAAACACACATTTAACCATAATACCGACCACACGTGTATGCCACTTGACTTTCGTAGAAAATGTCAATTGTTTGAAAGATTTCAATTTGCGATAGTTAAGTGAATTTATGGCTAGGACCTTGAAGTGTTATTGTCAACATGACACTCTGCGTTAGCTTTTGCTGTCGCTGCTGAAATGGCTACATGGAATTTGATGAACGCATTCTCTTGCCACTAGCGCGATAATAAATCAGTGCACGAGCAACCCATTCACCATTTACGATTTAAGAATTGGCCATAAACTTTCCCACAATTCTGTCAAGTATAGTAAATTATTTTTATGCTACAATTTTTTAATTCTTTCATGTTTTGACTCAAAAAAATTTGCATATTTCTTAAGGTTTCCACTTTCGGAAAATAATCATTATTATTTATTTCGGGTCAAAGTTTCAGTTGGTTGCGTCTCTATGGCATTTTAAGTTTTATAAGTAATTAACACAGTCTTAAAAAATTTTACTTTTTTTGATATTGAACCAAATCTTTAATTCCTAATGTTATTGGACTCGCTGGACCCGAAACTGAGGTCCGTTAACCTCCATAATGTCAGGTTCGAAGTCATTTTTAAGTGCAAATATAAAACCCAATAATAATTTTTGTTTACTGTGCGAAAAAATTTAAGTCATAAAATAATCATTATTTCAGATCGAAAAATAAAATCTACTTTACAGAAATTTCTTTTGAGCAAAAATAGTCCTTTAGCTTAATTATTTACGAGCAAAAAATAAAAATCCTGAAACAATGATGATATGCTGATTTAAATCATTTTAGTTATAACTATTACCATCCTTGCTTAAATTATATGCTCTATTTATTTTTGTATGCACATACATACGTATAAACATTTAATCAATATAGCCACGAAACTTACCGCCATAAACGACACATGTCACTTCCAGACTGCCGCCTTCCTCGTACGGACCGGCGCGCGATTCTATCCGCATGTGGCGTTCATTGAAAATGGTTGGCTGTTGTGGTGGCACTGAAATTAAATTAAAACAAGAAAACGCGAATGTTAAGCAAAAGCAAAGCAAAGAAATTTTAATGCGGAAAACATGTTATATGTATGTATGTATGTGTGTACATATGTCTGTATATTTCCTAAAGACACTTACCCACAACTTCCAAATTGACATTACTATTTCTAGTCTGCGAGAGTTTGAAGTCAACTCTGCAACGGAAATTGCCTGCATCCTTTTCCTGTTGATAAGGAAACAAAATTTATTTATGAGTATATATCTGAGTTCTATGTGAAAAATGTGTATTGATATTCTAAATTCATAATTATGATTATCTATACTCGATAAGTTGATTAGCACTCTTACAACATATAGTGACTCAAACAAATGACCAAAATAAATAAATATTCATAAAAATTTTTAGCTAAATTTTTTTTCTTATTTTTGTATAAAAATATCGTCTAAGCTTTAACCCAAACCCAAAATTTAAATTTTTATTCTGAATTTTTAGAAAATTTTTGGGTATGCAGTTTTGATTTCATATGATTTTAGTCTAATAAAGTGCAAGTTTCAAACGCCTAAAAAATTGCATTGATTTTTGCGAATTTTTTTGGAGGCTACTTTTTCGGATTTTTTAATATGACAAGCGCAATTTACAAAAACTTGCGTTGATATTTTGAAATTTTGTTGCTGACGGTCGCCCTCGTTTTATTTCATAAGAAATTCATACTTATATGAAAAAAGTGAAACAATCCGTTATTAAAAAAAATTCTCAAAAAACAACGCGATTTTTTAGCCGTTTGAAAGTGGCACTACATTAGACTAAAATTGTATGGGCTATAAAACCGCATACCCAAATATTTTCTAAAAATTCAGAATAAAAAGTATAAATTTTTGATGAAAGTTTGTTGAATTTTTTCTAAAGTTTGTATGAAGTTTGAAACTTGGTTAAAGCTTGCACGATATTTTCATATAAAAACAACAATGAAAAATTTAGCTCGAAAAACATTCCGAATATTTAAAGAAAATCAACACGTGGTCATTTGTTTTAGTCACTGTATGTATATGTAATATAAAATGATTAAGCTTTTCTTCGTTTTTTAGTTGTAAATCTTTGGCTAGCAACAATTTTAAAATACAAATTTTGAGACGATCAACATACCTTCACTGGATTTATAATCAATTCAGCTGGCTCTTTGTGTGTGCGAAATAGAGCTCGATCTTCGAGCACTTCCTCATCTCGCCAATGCGAAGGCGTACCCGCATGCGCACCACGTGTATCATAACTGTAAGAATGCGAGAAAAAAATAATTTATATGTATAAGATATTGTTGTCGTCTAGATATTAAATATCGTAATATCGTTTGAATGAGAAATCAAAATCCAGGGAGGGTGTGTGGAAAATTATGAACCAAAATGTCCCCGCAAGGACTATGTATGAATAAAACTGGGCTTTGGAAAATATTCAAAGGGTATTGAATTTGACATTCTATTGTATTAATACACCTATGTATTTCACCAAAAGTTGCATAAGTTTTACTTCTAGTATCGCTATTTGTTATTTAAATTCAATTGGGATTTACATATGGAGCATTTCGTCCTAATTCGGACACCATTTTTCTTTTGCAAATTTTTTGTGTTATGTGAACAATTGAGAGAGGCCCTCCTGATTTTTCTTTGTCCAGCCGTTTTCGAAATGTCGATTTTTGAAAACAAAACTTTTCTTTTTTTATAAATAACTTTGCGAAAAATTAATCAATTGAGACAGTGTTTTAATGTTGTCCAAAACACATTTGAAATATAAAATCGAAAACAATTTTCAAAATCGTATTTCTATAAAATTTTTTAATATAAAAAGTTGCTTTCAAAAAAACACATACTGATCTATTTTTTTTAAAGCCTACTCCTGTAATGAAATAGCAATAGCATATTTTTTTTGTAATTTTTAAATTTGTGAAAAACTAGGAAATTTGGTCTAACTCAACGCCAGAGTTCCTTGGCGTAAAATCAATGCATTAATCAAAATGATAAAAATACTTAATTGTAGAGGAAGAGTTTTTCTACATAACTAGAGTAGGAAGCACTACGCCCCAACTTACCACTTTCGAGTAATCAATTGGTATATTCAATGATTTTTTTCTATGAAACAAGAGCAGAAAATAATGTTACTCATACGCCATGGCGCCATGTACGAGGTTCAAGCGTTTGAGCAAACTTTAATAAAAACGATAACAATTGATTACGCGAAAGTGATTACTCATAGCGTAGTACTTAACACTGCAATTCTTAAGATCCAACTAAGTTCAAGGAGTCTTTTGGAGTTCCTTCTGGTAGGAGTTTTGAATATCTTCGATTGTCTAATTCCCTTTAATTTCCGCCAATGGGAAGCAATCTAAGTTCTATCCTGTTCCACCATAGTGTTACTCTATTGTGGGCACATAGGTAGTTCAAAAGAGTTTCACAATGGCCCACAAGCATTTCTGCCATTTTAAATGAGTCTAAGGCCTGTAGTGCAGGCTGATTATCCGACGTAATACTTATTCTAACCCCATTTATATTTCTAAGAAAATATTCGCGAACACAGACTTCGATTGCGAAGACTTCTGCCTGGAATAAAGTTGGGTATGTGCCCATTGGCAGACTTTACGGAATCTTGGTCCAACTCAGCCAACCACAGTACTACCATCGTCCATCTTCGATCCACCATTGCAGTCCCTTTCAAGAATTCTGACCTTGTAGAGCTTGTAGAAGCATAATTTCGGTAGCATGATGTATGATAGTGGGATCAGTAAAGAATTATTTGACAATCTGCAAATGGCCACGAAAATCTTCGCTATTCATCGTGATTGTATTATGCAGCCATAGGGCGTTCCAGTAATGCCTGTAATGACCAAAGCAGCACTGCTACTGACATCTCTATTCATATTAAGCTCATAGATCAATTAAATAGATATATACCACGTATAAGCTCTAAAACCTTTAAGCAGGTATAGTAGCGGCAGAGCTAATAAATTTCTTAGGATCTGAGCAACTTCTAAAGGATCCGCAGAGCAACATTTGTGATTTGCATAAGCGGTTTAGATACGATGGACCAGTTTAAAGATATTTAACAAATTTTAATGGTTAAGGCCTCTAAAATATGTTTGGTATTACGATTAACGAGTATAGTTACTCAACTGAAGAATGAAAAAAAACTCAGTGGTATTAATCAGGCGTATAGGGTTTAAGTAGGAAACTAAGGGTGCAAAAAATAAGTCTGCATGCACATATGTAGCTACTTATCAAAATGTTATGCCACTTCAACCCATATCCGTACAAACTCTGCACTTTTTTTTTTAAATAAAATCACCTAAATACGGGAGAGAACTCTCAACTTTACTTCAACTGTTGCGATTTTCACTGAAAATCTCAATTCTATACATATCTATTAAAATAGACCGTATCGCTTAAAGCATTTCACCCACAAACCAATATGCCAATCAATAAAATAAAATTGAAATGAATTTATGTACTTACCTATAAATTGGAAGATTATTCTTGTACCAAACGACCAGTAAAACTTTATCGTCTGGCAAACTGGAACCGACATCGCATTTAATTTGCGCTGAAGTATTGACCAGTACGCGCAGGATCTCACCATCTGAAACAAAAATAAGAAGAAGAGAAATGTGAAAGTAGCAGTTGCTAGCAAATTTCTGGCAATAGTAAAATATTCAAAAAATGTCATAGAAAATCTTAAAGCGCATAGAGCTCGCTTAGGGTATGTATCTATATATTTATATTCGCTAAAAATATATTTGTAATAAATACAAACTACCGAAAGGGACAATAAAAAACTCGCGACGCAACAAATTAAAGTAATAAATAAATATAAAAACATAAAGCAAATAAATAAATCAATAAAAAAAAAATTATCGAAAAGTCAACTCTAAAATAAATGGAAACAAATGCGTGCAATAAGTCAAAATTAAATGCGAGCATAAATGCACGCAAGACACGCGCACGCACACTGTAAACTCTATATAAGTATATTTTTTTGTGTTTTTTCGCTTTATTTTAAAATGTATATTTGTAAGCACAATCTGTTAGGTAGCGGTGTTGAATTCACTTTCGACTTAAATTGATTGCAACACAATTTAGCCAACTACGAGTTTATACATATATACATATGTATGTATGTACATAAGGGTGGTCCAAAAAAAATTCAAACTGTAAAGGTCTCACCACTAGTATTTTTCTAAATGGATAAAAGAGTAACCGCATTTTATTGTTTAAAAAATAAGTGTATTAAAATAGCCTTTGAAATTGGCCATATTTTATATGGGGAAACATTTTTTTTGCTAGAAATGGTTTAGAATTCTGGAAAATCAATATTTTGCGATGGCAAAAGTCTTCTTATCTTGAAGAGATTTCTAGTAATTATACAAAACTCTTTATTTTGAAATTTTTCAATACGAACGAATTTAATGGGTCCCCCATAGCATTTTTTGAGATCTTTGAGGGACCCATAAAAAATAGTTATCATTAAAAAATGGTTAAATAAACATTTTCGTATTCTTAGTGAAAGTCTTTCCATTGGAAAAGTAGATATTGATCTTCAAGGATTCTATACCATTTCCACGAAAAAGTGTCTTCCCCCATTTAAAATATGTATGTACATGGAAGACTTAATCGGCTTTGAGGCAGTTATAAATATCTTCTTTTTTTAAACAAAAAAATACAGGCATTCTCTTTTCCATTTATCCTTGTGGGTGCGAGCTTATAATGTATTTTTGGACCACCATAATGTACAAATGGTTGCTGCGTCCTTACTCTGCTTGTTGCTATGTGTGGTGGCTTTTTGTTTCTTTTTTGTTTTCGCTTTGCTTTTGGTTTTCGCTTTCTTTGTGGCAAGTATATTGAAACAAGAAAGCTTGTCAAAAGTGTCAAACAATGTTAAAAAAAGTTCGTATTTATTACAAAAAAAACAATGCCAAAGTGGTTGGATGCCAGAGGAGAGCAAACGATCCAAACCAACTAAGTTAGCCAGTAGAAAGTTGCTGTGGATAGTAACAGAAAAATGTGCTAAACCTTTTATGAAAGATTTTGAAATAAACTTAACATTATTAAGAGATATCTGGAGATGTAAGAAGAAATAAATAATCTGGTTTCTAGTCCTAGGACAAGATATGACAGCCCTGTGTCCAAAGTATTTTTGGTGGGAATTTCGAGACAAAATATTTTTTTTTTTTTTTTTCGCTATATCCGCGGCGATTACAGTCGGATCTTAAAGTATGATATACCGATTATTTTTGTATTGAGGGGAAACTTTTTTTGTTTGCTCACAGTTCATTGACCTCAACTTCTCCGTTCAAGTACTTTTCCAACAGATCTCAGTTTTAATCAACCTAATATCAGTAAATTAAAGCACACAAAAACTATAACTATAACTATTTACTTAAAAGAATGTATTTTCAAATGTAGGTGTGAATTTTCGGAATACTAAAAATTGGTGCGATATCACTTGGTTTTGAACTGTAAATAATTAAGCATACATCTTCTAAGGGCTGTTTAGGTTCCAACCTCGTCAAAGTTAGTTAGCTAAGAAAAAGTGTTAAGATGGATCTACGTAATAATTCTTCAAAAAGCTACGACAAATGTGGACAAGTTGGAAATCGATACTTGCTCCATTGTCCATATTCTGTTCACATTGGGTTGCACATATATATTGATTGAATCATTTCTTGTCCCTAACCAGAGATTTTGGGATATCCTAAGACCCATCTGTACAATCTTAGTCCAGATGTTATAAATGGTAATTACGCTATTATCAACTAATTTTTAACACACCTTAAATATGTAAAAATAAGTCTCAAAACTCGAATTGGTTATTAATGTAGTTAGACTCTTCCATAGACCCTTTTGTCAAGCTTTGAACCATCCATGTAAAAGTGCAATTATAATACAACCAAACTGCAGTTTGTCTCCTCTTTATTTTAGGGGGTGCGGGTGAAAGCAGAGCCAAATTTTGAAGTTCAATAAAGAGTAGGAGGGTTTCAAATCACCCTACCGATTCCTATAATGGCTCTCCATAACAACGCTAACCTTCTTAGTTACCCTTTTCAAATGAGAGCTGGACTTTTAAATAAAAAAAAACGAAAGTTGGCAATTCGGTGAGCCATATTATACCTATAGTCTCGAAAAGTTTAACCCTCTACCCTTCAACCCACGACCGAAATTTCGCTATTTTACTGACGTGTAGTCTCTCAGATACCAATTTTCCAGATCAAAATATATATCTTTGATATTTATTAATATTTTTTTTTTCGATTTGAACTGGAAATTCTATCAATATGTTAAATATGGATTAATGAAATATGATATATAATTAAACTATATTTCGAAAAATAGGCGTTTTTAGTAATCAATGCTATAGAAGCTCAGGAAAATTGTCGAACCTTCGTAATCTGCCGGACTACCACATAAGTCTCAGTGGGTTAAGAAAAAATTAGCAGAAACCTACGTAGTATTTTGAATGTTCAGCATCAATTTAAATATATAATCTAGTATACGATTTACCTAAATAATTAATCCGATATCCGATGAAAAAAATTTACAGGAATTATGTTGTTAATTATAACATTACATCGCCTTACATATTGTACGCGTATCCTAAATTGGTATTTATTCTAAGAAAATGTCCTATATTTTATTTTCAGCTTAACTTTAACTCCTAATACTGGCCATGATGCTATCGAGCCCTCACTAAGTGCGCAATAAAGTTTTTGACAAGTTAAACTAAAATTGATGCGAATTGAAATTGAATAAAATAAATTGAATGCCACTTGTTAGCGAAATTGTTTGCAAAAGCGAAATTGTATTGAGCAAAGAAGACAGATGTGTTGATAATGAAACAGTAACTGATGGAAAACCACCAGACAAATAGAATTTGACGAATTGAGTTGAAGTAAAAGTTATGTGAAATTAAATCGACTGCTCTGCTGATATAAAAATAGTTTTGATTTAACTTAGATAATAAGCAATAAGCGGCTAATTAACTTAGGGAAATAAATACTGTACATATAGCCCATGCAGAGGTGATGTACATCAAAGGCGGTTCAGAAGTGACTTTTGGAGCAGTAAGGTCTAATCGGATTTCGCGGTATTTAAAAAAATCGGGTTACAGTTAAACGTATTGTAGTCTTTGACTTCTTTGCTTTGCTATCTTATCGATCCATCTACGTCGTAGATCTTTACACAGATAGCTCCAATGGTATAACAACCTCAAACAGTCAAATACTTGAAGACGAGAAAAGTGGCCAGTCCAGAAACCTACTAGATTTCTAAAGTCTCATCTTATGTATGAAATGAAACACGAAGCCTTTCAGTCATTACTGAGCTAACCCAATGTCTGTAACTGATTTTGGGCAGATATATACCTAGACCGAGTACTTTCTAACTAAACTGTAAGTTGTTTCATTATAAGGTGATCCCGCGTGGCCTGTTACCCCAGAGTAAAACAACATAATTTAGCTGATATTTGCATTTCCAAAGTTGGATTGGACTTAGGTAGAGGGCTGACACATACCTTGAATACAACATAGCTGTCACTGCAGCCACCTAAACTCCCACCTCTTCGCGAAGTCAATGGCCCTGGCGATTGCAAAGGCCTTGTTTCGGAATATAGCGGCATATTTACCAGTAAAAAAGTGAAAACTAAAAAAAATTTTAGCTAAAAATAAAAAGAAATTAAATAAAATAAAAAATATATATATAAAAAAATTAAAAAAAAAAATTTTATTTTAATAAATTTTCTTCAAAATAATTAAATTAAAAAACAAAAATAAATACATAAAATAAATAAAAATAAATTAAAAAGCAAACAAAAAAAATTAAAAAACAAAAAAAAAATGTTTCTAAAAATTAAACAAAAAAAATTGTTTCTTTGCAAAAAATATGTAAATTCCAAATAAATAAAAAAATACACAAATAAGTTTCTACAAATTATTTGAGAAAAAATGTTTTTCTTTTTAAAACAATAATACATATCTTAAAATTAAAAGAAAACTAAAAAAATGAAATTAAGTTTATAAAAGTAAAACGATACATAAATGAGTTGGTGAAATTAAATGACAATGAAATAATATATTTTTTATTTTTAAAACAGTCTTAAAATAAAAAAGTTTTATTAAAAAAAATAAAAAAACATACAAAGAAAAATTATTGTTCAATTTTTCCTAATAAACAATCGTGGTACAAAGCTCAATAAAAATATTAATAAAAATTATTATAATTAAATAATATTTTGCAAACAATAAAATTTTACAGTTAAGTGAAAATCAAATAAAAAAAATTTATTAGATTTAAAAATAAAAAGATACATATGATGTATGTTTTCTAAAAACAAAATTACATAAATGAACCTATTTTTTCTTTTATAAAACAAAATATCTCAAAATCAAAAGAACATTAAATTAAAAAAAAAAAATAAGTAGAAAAAAGAAAAATCCGCCCGAGGATTCGAAAAGCAAAAAAGTTAAAAACAAGTAAAAAAATAAGTTTCTAAAAATTACATATCAAAAGAAATCTTGATTCTAACAAAAATATCTTAAAATTAAATTAAAAAAGAAAATAAGTAAATTTAAAATAAGTAAAAAGTTATATCAAATTGAATGATAAAAAGAAAAATATATATATATTTTTAAATAATAATATCTTAAAAGTAAAAAAAAACTAAAGAAAATTTAATTAAATTTATAAAAGTAAAAACATACATAAATTAGTTTATAAAATAAAATGACATTGAAATAATATATATTTACTTTTTAAAAGAATATCTTAAAATCCAAAAATAGAAATAAATTTAAACAAGTAAGAAAGTCTAAGTTCGGGCGGAGCCGAACATTAAATACCCGGCGCAAGTATTAAATATATGTTTTCCACCTTTCCGAAAGCTACCGCTACATGATAAGCCGGGGTGTATACATTTTAAGTAAATTAGCGTCCTTAAATTTCGAAATATTGAAATTTCAAGCATATCTGAAATTTACCGTTATATGAAAAGCGGCCTCAATTTTAGTCCGATTTCAACAATTTTCAACGGTTTGCTTTTATGTGGCAAGCACAATAACCATACCGAGCTTGGTACAAATTGCTAGAACGGTTAGCGAGATACATATATGTGATCACAAGTGGGCGGTGCTACGCCCATTTTCCAAAATTTTGTCATAAACGTATTTCTTGGTAAAGAATTGTTGCAATCATCAATTTTGGATAAATTAGCTTCAATATTTACTGATTTATCGAAGATTTTGTATTTCTCGAAATTACCGTTATATGGGATGTGGGCGTGGTTATTGTCCGATTTTAAAAATTTTCGGCCATTTGGTATGCTGTACCAGGGCCAACAACTGTGCCAAGTTTGGAATAAATTGGTGCAGCGGTTACCAAGATATACACATGTAACCATAAGTGGGCGTGGCTACGCCCATTTTCCAAAAATTTATAATATTCTTATTTTTCGTCTAAAAATTATTGTAAATATCAATTTTGAGTGAATTATCTTCAGTAGTTACTAAAATATCGCAGTTTTCGTATTTCTGAAAATTACCGTTATATGGGAAGTAGGCGTGGTTATTGAGCGATTTTAAAAATTTTCGGCCATTTGGTATGTTGTGCGAAGGCCAACAACTGTGCCAAGTTTGGAAGAAATTGGTGCAGCGGTTACCAAGATATACACATGTAACCATAAGTGGGCGTGGCTACGCCCATTTTCCAAAAATTTATAATATTCTTATTTTTCGTCTAAAAATTATTGTAAATATCAATTTTGAGTGAATTATCTTCAGTAGTTACTAAAATATCGCAGTTTTCGTATTTCTGAAAATTACCGTTATATGGGAAGTAGGCGTGGTTATTGAGCGATTTTAAAAATTTTCGGCCATTTGGTATGTTATGCGAAGGCCAACAACTGTGCCAAGTTTGGAAGAAATTGGTGCAGCGGTTACCAAGATATACACATGTAACCATAAGTGGGCGTGGCTACGCCCATTTTCCAAAAATTTATAATATTCTTATTTTTCGTCTAAAAATTATTGTAAATATCAATTTTGAGTGAATTATCTTCAGTAGTTACTAAAATATCGCAGTTTTCGTATTTCTGGAAATTACCGTTATATGGGAAGTGGGCGTGGTTAAAGTCCGATTTCGCCCATTTTCAATACCAACCTACCTTGGATTAAGGGAAACCTACATACCAAATTTCGTTGAGATATCTCAATTTTTGCTCGAGTTATCGTGTACACGGACAGACGGACAGACGGACAGACGGACAGACGGACGGACGGACAGACAGACAGACATGGCTTAATCGATTTCTTTTTTCATCCTGATCATTTATGTATACATTTGTCTATATCTATCTCGATTCGTTTTGCCTGTTACAAACAACCGTTATGTGAACAAAGTTATAATACCCTTGTGCACAAGTGCGCTCGGGTATAAAAATAAATAAATTTAAAAGTATATACAATTTTCTTTTGGAATAAGAATTAAATAAAAATATTTTAATTAAATTTAAAAATAAAAGGATACATATTAGGTATATTTCTAAAAATTAAGTTACATTAAAAAATTGTTTGGTGCTCTTTAAAACAAAATATCTTAAAATAAAAAAAAAATTAAGTAGAAACAAGAAAAATCCACACGCTGAAGATTCCAACCCTGGATCCTTCGAATGGTACGCTTGTGGTTTGTTCACTTGGTCATTGCGACTGTTAAAGAACGCTAGCAAAATGATATACACTTCCATTTCAAACATGCTCAAGTGCTTTCTGGCAAAAGAGCTTTTCTCCATGAAAGTTGGAAAGGAAGCTTATTTGTAAGAACTTCGCGCCTGCTGTATTTCAATTATCTTATAAAAGAACTCCAACATCTTAGCTAGATTACTATAGATTTAAGAGAGCAACCAGATTAACCCCTAGGTATTGTCTTTAAATTTTTGGAATTGGGCTTTCCATGCTACTGATTTAGAACCTGCTCCACCGCAAAACACATGCATATTCAGTACATTCTACAACATTTTGAGGTAAGCCATTCGATAATTGTGGGTTCATTGGTAGGCCAAACTTAGTGCGAAAAATGGTTGAAAATATTTGACGATAAGCTTTGCATTGTCAGTTGATGGCTATCTCAATCTCTTAGATTCCACAACGACTAGGTGCCCAGCCAGCGGTTGCGGTGCTAAGAGTTTTGGAGTGTCGAAGCAGTCCTTTACCAGCTTGGAGGTGATTATTGTATTGATTTGGTAAACTTCAAGATTTCTGCTACATCGACTCTTAAGGCTGTGGCCACATCCGTTGGTCCCTCGCCCAATAAACGTCTTTGTATCAATGTATTGGTATATCTTGGATCATGGTGTGGGCTTGGAGTATCATTAAAGACTCCTACAGAAATTCTACATCTGAGCTTAAACTAATTTCATCAAAGACTTTCTACGGTTGAGGACGAGTTATGCAATTGAAAATGTAAGACTGCAACATTTCTATAAAATACATATGTACATAAGTACACACAAATGAATATCACTAAAATCTCAGTCGACTAGGGCTTATCGTTTAATTCAATTTAATTAACGTCAATTACCTAAACGCTTCATCCTGGCATTTTTTTTAAGATTTTTGTGCTTTCCTCGCTACTGAGCTTATGCTTAGCGCACACTTGCCTCCTCTCATTTGCCACCCACTCTCATTTCACGTCAACAAATCGCGTTTGTCTATAGTACACAGCCATCGTCTTCGTTTGGCCTATTCCATATCTTCCTGTATGCCCTTCGAGCCCCTATGTCTATTATTTGCCTGTCATTCAATTAAGCCACGAAGATAGGCAGTCAAGCAGGCAATTTTGGAGCTGCCACTTGAGTGGCATACCGTCAGCAGCATTGGTAGGTGGCACATCAAAGTTAAGGTGTAAGTATGCATGTATGTATGTATGTAAGTACATAAGCATAGTTGAAATAGAAAGGGCGCACAAATTTTAACCAAGTATGTACATATATAGTTGCATAAAGTATGCGTGTAAGTATGTAAGTAGCTGCACCAAAATTGCGGCAGGAGTAATGAGAATGAGCCGAGAGAAAATAAGAGAAAGAAATACAAAAAGTCAAAATAAGTGGAATAAAACACAAGATGAATATAATTAATTAGCTTTTACTGTCAAAATGGGCAAATAAATGGCCTAGCAGCGATGGCGACGGCGACAGGGCAAGTGGCAGCTAATCAAAAAATAAAAAACAGAAATAATTGCAAACGCTAGACGCTAACGGCGGCGATGAAAACGTGGGAACTGCTATTGCCCTTGATGCTTTAGCCGATTTACTTCGCTGTTATTTTTGGTTTTTTTTTTCACTCTGACCCTACCTGCTTTCTTATTCAGCCCTTAAGCAGCGCATTTAATGCCAAGTCAAGCCAAAACTTTTACCCTGCTCTAGCTCACTATTTAACACAAACATACATACATACATATATACATGTACATACGCTTATTGGTCTGATGTTAATACAATTATTATATTAGACAGCCAAACAAAATTTTGGCACGCGCTTGGCGATAGGCTTAGCATTAGGGTGGTCCAAAAATGCACGTGAAAAAGAAAAGTCGGCAATTTAATTTTATTTCTTTTTTTATTTCGAAATTAAAAAAATATATAGAGGTCGCTTAAAGCGCTCAAAGTTTTCCATGTATTTTATATGAAAAACACTGTTTTTCGTAGAAGTGGTGTATATTTATTTAAAATTAACATTCTTCGATCGGAGAACTCTGCTTCGCTTCAAAAGACTTCCAATAATAATACTCAATTATTTGTTTTATCATTTCTTAATATTATCTAACTATTTTTTATAGGTCGCCCACAAACCTCTAAAAATGCAATGGAGGGACCTATAAAAAATAGTTGGTATCGAGAAATGCTCAAATAAGTAATTGGGTATTTCTATTGGAATACACCATATATACGAAAAACTGTTTTTTCCTATATAAAAGATATGGAAAACTTTGAGCGCTTTAAGTGACGTCTATATATTATTTTGATGTCGAAATAAAAAAAATAAAAAAGAAACAGAGGTATGTTCTTTTTGGCATAGATCAAACTCCTGAGGTGAGAGAACTAAAATTCCGACATAAGCTTTTTTGGAGCACCCTATTATACAAACATATCTACTACATATATAATAATACATGCACGCATGTAAAGAGTACTGCCTGAGAGTCAAAGAGTAGTCCCCAATTAACCGAAATTCACATTGCAATGTCCTAAGCCATGAGCAAATACATACTCCGGCTCTACATTACATCAGAGCAGCACAAAACTACTCCAAGGGATAACTCCATGGAGTACCTACCTTTGGTGTAGAGACAAAACTTGGTCCACTACTGCATTACAGAGAAGCATTTTGTAAGTACTCCAATATGGCACAAGTGGACGATCTATGTAGTCCAACGATTTTTGCAGGGTATGTATGTACAACTATGAGTAAAAACGTGCGCGTAATTGATGTGACCGTGAATTCGGTTGAGCTTACGCTATTTTCTTGCTTCGTCGCCCCTCTAATTCGATTCATCGCTAGCCATTAAAAGGGTTCGAGTGCAATTCGCAGGTGTTCGGTATTAATTTGCTTGATATTTACGCAAATTTTGGCTAACTTTTATGAAATGCTAAGACATTTTTCGTCTAAACTTTATTTGGAATTATTTTCGTAGAACATGCAAACTTATTAAGATGAATTGTTTTGACTTTTGCAAAGCTTTTGTTGCGAGACTTACGTACGGCTTTGTGTGCATGTATATAATGGTGTGTGTATGTTGTTTTGCGACAAAGTTTAAGTGAATGTTAAGTTTAAATTACTTAAAATATTTAAGTTGCTTATACTTTGCATTTCTTAGTTTTTTTTTAGAAGAGCCCACGTCGGAGTGTCACACTCTTATTTCCATTACTTTTAGATACTTTTTAAAACTTATAAAACTGTCAAACTATGCGTTAGATGAGCGTTAAGATCTAAGTCCATGCGAAATGGACTGAAAATCCTTAGGCCTATGACAACCCTGGCTACATAAATAACCCGTATGTGAACTGCATGATTTTTTTTTTTTGGAAAATTCGAACAAACCTAGGACCTTAATTACTTTACAGTGACAAAGCTTGTTCTTTTTTAAAGAACTTGTTCCAAGGAGAGGCTGAGCATCAGAGCAAGAATGGGCAAAATCGTTTTGTTACTTCCTCTACATATTTTCCATATGACTCTTTCGCAGAGTCACATAGCTATTAGCGATGCAGATCCTAAAACGGAGAGCCTGGATATAACGGGTGATTTTTTTGAGGTTAGGATTTTCATGCATTAGTATTTGACAGATCACGTGGGATTTCAGACATGGTGTCAAAGAGAAAGATGCTCAGTATGCTTTGACATTTCATCATGAATAGACTTACTAACGAGCAACGCTTGCAAATCATTGAATTTTATTACCAAAATCAGTGTTCGGTTCGAAATGTGTTTCGCAAACCCAATTGCTGCGAACGGCGACGAATCGACATTTCACGGTCTTCAGCAACACTCTCAGAAACAGACGCAATATTCTCTTCTGTACGCACTGTACGCATTCGTGTGGTTGGTTTAATGTCCAATAAAGTAAACTGAGTGCGAAACTTGGTCACAATCGCATTAATTGTTTGCTCACTTGGTCGATTATGTAGACCATAAATCGGACGTAAAGCGAACCGAACACTGATTTTGGTAATAAAATTCAATGATTTGCAAGCGTTGCTCGTTAGTAAGTCTATTCATGATGAAATGTCAAAGCATACTGAGCATCTTTCTCTTTGACACCATGTCTGAAATCCCACGTGATCTGTCAAATACTAATGCATGAAAATCCTAACCTCAAAAAAATCACCCGTTATTAGGAAAAGCTGCACTGGAATGACTGCTTCGCTAGAGAATCAAAATGATTCAAAGACATTCAAGGGTAGGCTTGGGGGCCGCCTGGACATCGCAATGGGTCTTTGAGGCCTCCGTGTGAACGCTTCTCAGAGCTGCCCGCCTAAGCTAACCTAAGTCCACCTTAAATGAGATATGAGCAAGAAATTATGTTACTCATACGCCATGTACGACTACCCAACCTTTTGCTTAAACTTTAAGGAAGACAATAACAATTGATTACGCGAAAGTGATGAGTTGTAACTTAATACTTTCCACCGCAATTACGTAGACAAGTTCTTTCTCTCAATTACAGCATTTCAATTTTTTATTTTCTTTTTTGATTACAGCATTTCCTTTGACCAAGTCTGAGTTCTTGGCGTTGAAAAATATACTATAACTTGTTGTTATTCTATTAGCAGACTACACTTAAAACTTGTGGAATAAATTACAGTTTTTTAGAAAAAGATCTCAATAAAATCCATAAGTAGGTGAAAAACAACATTTTATATAAAAGTTTTATAGAAATTCGGTTTTGAAAATTTTTAAGATTTTATATTCCAAAAGTTTTTGGAAAAAGTAAACTTTTAAAAAAACATTACCAATCGGCTCTATTTTCGCAAAACTAAGTCATTTTAAAACATAAACTTTTTTTTTAGACAAAAAATAAAATAAAATAAGGAAGGCTTCTTTCAATTGGTACTATCATATAAACATTATGAAAATTCAAATGGTGTCCGATTTGGCGCAGAATGTCCCATATGTGTAGTACTCTATTGAATAACAGGGCGTCAAAAATATTGAAATCCAAGAATTTATATATCCAGCACCCTTCCTCGGACCGGAAAAAAATTCCATGAAAACCATCTGCCATTCTGAGCAGGCATACAACTTTAGTTTCCACCGTTGGTTTTTCTATAGGCTGTTCCATTTACATGCATCACTGCTTAATGTAAGACGAGAAACACCATACGAGTAACTACCGAGTATTTATATTAATTTTCTTATCGTTCAACCTTCTTTCTTTCGCCTATTCTGATGACAAACAAGGAATGGCTTGTTACATAAAAATCGAATTTGTAGTAAAGATTCTTATGTGAAATTTACTTAAAGCAAGTAAAATCCGAGTATTGTTTTTGGGTAAAAAAATCTGTTATACTGGCTGGATACATATAAAAGGAGATACATATACAACTTTAAATTAGGCCAGACATACGAGTACGTATTACATCCATTCATCTGAAGGTCGCTTGGAAAAGTTTAAAATTCACAGTCTACGCTTAAGCTGGCAAATGCGCTTTCCCCTACCACAGCTCTCAATCTAACAGCAAAAGTAACGTACATACATACATACATACATGTACACATACTTACATAAGTAAATGGAAAACTATAAATTTCAAACAAATCACACGAAAAATTCACGTCAAATACCGCAAACGTAATCAACAGATTTCAAATTCCAGCTGAAGTCAAGCGTAAGTGCACAAACAACAAACCAATGTCGAGATGTAATGTAAATCTAAGTGCAGCGAAAAGCAGTCGTAAAAGAGCATATTTGTAAGCCTGTGATTCCAGCCATGACAGCAACAGCTGACACTGCAACAACAGTCACATAAATCCAGCTCAACTTTAGCAACAAGAACAAACAGTCCCACACACACAAGTGAGAGCTAGCGAAAGGTGATGGCGCTGCAAATGGCAATTGCAGGCATGCAAAAAAACAAAATGGATAAAGAAAAATAGTAGAGGATAAGTCAGTGCAGGTGCAATGTTTGGCATATCTAAAGCACGCCTGGTATGGCGGCTGAAATAGTGGTTGGACAGGAATGTGCTTTCTGCACCCTCTCGAATGGGCAGACGCTGTCAGAATGTCGCTTGTAGTAAAATGTGATGCTGATATTTGTGCTGGATGAGTGGGCAATGTGCAGCGTTCGTATGTGGTATACAAAAGTACATGTGTATGAACGCACGTAGGTTGCTAGATATGTGTGGGCGAATACATAAGTGGAGCACTAGCTAAAGCCGCGTGGCCGCGTTGCTGCATTGCTTACCGCAGAAATGCCGCATTGTGCCGCACTGCCACAAGCGGTGATGATCCCTTTACTGCTGCCACTTGGCTGTTACTGTGCGCTGAACTGCGAAAATAACGTGCAACAGCGCAACTCTTTCGACAACAACAGTAAGCCACAACAACAAAAACAATACGCTAAGCAAACAACTAAATGCTGCTCACATTTGACACGCTGCCACTGTTCTTTGGCTTAGGAAGTGCGTGCCGGTTGCAATACGAGGGTAGGTCAAACATTTCTAAAAATAAGTAAATGAGAGACACACTCAAAACGAACCGCTAATGTCTTAAACAATGCCGAATAAATAATTGGGTCAAAGAAAAATTTATTTAAATAGGGCAACAGTGCTCTAATAGTAAGATCTGGGGAACTACTCTATATTGCGATGCGATTGAAATTAACAAATTTCATTGCATATATTTAATACATGTGTATGTATATATGTACATGTGTATGAAAATTAAATAATTTAAAGTTTCAACAAACAAGGGAACATTAAAAAGTAAAAAGCTAAGTAAATAGGCTAAACGCCCGTGGGCTTTATTTCTCTTTTTGTTTTTTGGGAAATAAAGCCCATGAGCGTCATCTCCGTGGACCTTATTGCACTCCGCCTAGTATTTCATATGTTTTAATTTTAAGCCGCTCACCGAGATCGAGACCGAGAATCGAGAAAAAGGTCTAGTCTTGGTATTCTATTTCTTCTTCTACTCACCATGTGTACGTCTCACGAGTTTTATCTAACATTTTTCGGAAAAAACGCGCTTTTGGTCTGAAATAGGGGTACACTTATCTCACACCATGCAATAAATTTATTTGTACATAAACAATAAGATTCCATCGCGAAATTATATTTAAATGAAACGTTAAAAAATATATACTAGAAAAAAAAAAATAACTTCCCTACAATAAAAGGACATTTTAGACTAACTGATTCTCAATACACTCAAATAAAAACCAATACACATAAAAAACGCTTTAAAAATTTCCCTACAATTTTAGGGCAGTAAAACAGAGACCTTAAGTTAACATCAATCCAGGCCATTTGATGGTCAGATGTTTCAAAAATCCCTTAAATTCTGACGTTGACTATGATCCCAAAAGGATGCAGATCTCCCAGTCAGATGACCAGTCATATGACCGGCATATGTCTTGTAGGGTTGTGATCGTATACCCGCAATTGTGCATGTAACGTATACGCACCGTTGTACTTATGGTTAGTCATGCGCAGTCAGCTAACACATTTACTCGCACGCCTTAACTAAAAAGTCATATCATTTAAGAGTAATTAAATATTGGCTCGGGGCATTATTTCACAGTACTCTTCACGCAATAAAATTTTAAAATTGCAATTTTTGTTACGTCCTCTTATACTCAATGAAACATTTTCACCCTTTAATGTTAACATTTTGAAGTATCTCAAAATATTGAAACTAAAAAATCGCGATAGATATTATGTATGCAGCCATTTTTTAATTTGATGGCACACTTATAAAACTTCACAGATATGTTGTACTTGATATCAGCTTCTATTGGCTCTGATTAGAACATCATGTTTGAAATCTTCCCAAAATTAAATAAAAAAAGCAATTTTGAATTTTTGAGAAAAAAATATGCATAATTTCGGTAAAATTTTTAGGCCAAAATTATGGAAATACGTGACTTAATTTTATGGTACTTGCGCCTGGAACTTTGGCGTTTTTTTCTGGTGACAGAGAGGAGGACTAACACTCAAAAAATTACAACTCGTGAAATTTGCTCATATAGGCAATAGAAAGTACGACTTCTCACTTTCCCTCTTTTTTTCCGCAAACTTTTTGATCGCCCTCGTTCGTATATGCCCGCAGCCAGCAGGTAAGTCACTCACTCAGCAGGTAGCGCACTCTCTCTCTTCCTCTTTATCCTTTTTCCTCATACTAAGCTGTTATTGTACTATTTGGTGGCAATAAACCAGCGCAAAATTTATTTATCGCCAACAAGAGTGGTGCGAAAGTGCACCGCTTGCCTTTGTTGCAACACGGCGCAGCAACTACGACGTAGATGTGCATACAAAAACGAAACAACCAGCGTACAAAGCAATACTTTCGCGTATTATTATTGTTGCTATTCTTGTTGCACGTTCTCTCCATGCATTCATTTCACGGCAATCGCTAATGCCAATGGCAGGCGTGCTTTGCGGCAAATGATAATTCATTGTCCTCTCTATGTGCTACTTTGCGCACATTCAGCGTTTGTGTGCGTGTGTGAGTTTTTAGTTGTTTGTTTGTGTATGTATGTGTGTGTGTCAGTGTTAATTTCGCCATTCAACAGCGTCATAAATCGGTGATAAGTCCGCACAAGTCTCACACAACTACTACTTATACTAATAGAAAATAGACTTTCATTGTCTACATCAAGTCGTGATTCTAAATTGATTTCGTAATTAATCTCTCACAGTGTGTGTGTGTGTTAGAAGTTAGGTGTGATTGCTTTTGCTGACTTTAATTTGTTGTTCAATATCGACAAAAGTTTCCGTAGAGTTAAATATAAGATGATAATAAGATATGCTATGCTATGATGATGCGGGAGAATGATTTTCATCGAGCAACTAAAATGGAAATTTTAATGTTTACTTTTTACAACGATTTGATCACAGTTTTGTTATTACTACTGGGAAGGTTCCTGAAGATGTGCTGGGAAATTCGCCATGCATGTCGTCCTAACAGCTTTTCCATTCCCTTCAATAATGAGCTTATCTGCCAACGAAGATAAGTAATAACTTATAGCAATACATTGTGTTTTTTTTATATGCGGACGTTGAAAATATCTCTTTTTCATTGACACCATAGCTGTCAGGCAAACAGTACTACTGATGGATCTGCTAACGAAGAATGAGTGCTTGTGTATCAATTGCCACCAACAGGTCCTACTAGCCCCTTTAGTCCTATTAGTATTAGTATTAGGTCCTATTAGTATGTAGCCTTGCGTCATTCGTGAATTTTTGGGGAAAAAGCAGGCCACCATTTATTTGAACTAGTATATGCGCAGCGGTTGAAATTCAACCACTAAAATTAAGGTGAGTTAAGGTAAGGTAAGTTGAGGTGAAAAAACATTAGTTGGATTGAATTAAGCTGAGGTGAGTTGAAGTGGGGTAAGGTGAATTGAGTTGAGTTGAAATGAGATGAGTTGGGATGAGATGATTTGGAACGAGGTGATTTAAGGACAGTTGAGGTGACCAGAGAGTTGAGGTGAGATGAGAGGATTTAAAGTGAGGTGCGGTGAGTTGAGGTGAAATGCGTTGAACAAGTTAACAATACATAACATAATATAGCATAACATAATACAACATAACATAACATACCATTATCATAACAGAGCATAATATAACATAGCATAACATTAACATAGCACATCAATTCCCATTCTTGAGTTTTATCCTTTTCTGTGTACATATCTTTATCTCAATCTCTGTCTATTTATCTTTGCTGCTATCTTTATGTTTATCCTTATATATGTTACCGCCCAAACGCGATCTTAGGACAACATAGTTTTCTTTAGGCTAAACTAGATCAGGCGAGACAGCATTTTTGAGTAGAACTCCTTTCTGCGTAAGCGGCCTTCGGCCGCGCTTCAAAAAAATAACCCTCATCAGTCCAACTCCAACTACGCAGTCCACAATATTTTTGCGTAAAACTTATATATCTTTTCATTTTTATATTAGTCTTGTCATTTATCTCTATCTAGATCTTTACCTTCACCCCTTTATTCACCTACATATTAATTCCCACCTTTGTCATTATATTAATTATTTTAATTCACCTTCCTCTTTGCCGTTCTTTTTACGTTTCGGTACTTTTATTTCAATCTTTTCCTTGTCCCTTTCTTCTTCTACATACTCAACTTTACCTTCTTCCTTGTATGTTATCCGTCGCGGGCAACTTTCCTCGCCTTAAACGCATTTTGAGTTACACAAAAAATTATGTTTTTTTAGTTTCGGGTTCTTAAAATAAGCGCGTATTCAACCCTGGACTTAAACCCGGTTGGACCTCAAATACGTCCTTACTAAGATGAGCTGTGCTTAGATTTTGCCCAAAATAAGTATATTTTATCCTGTCTAAAGATCCTTTTGAGTAACCTACATGCATGTGTGTATGTTTAAGGTATCCGGTGTAGTCAGAATTTCAACATTCAAATAAAGTTAAAATGGAAATATAACCTTAACATTTATGTATACATACATATGCAAGCCATCATAACTATTTAAGTACAAACACAGATATTCATATCTCCTTTTGCCCTCTCAGTAGCTGAGAAAGTGCAACGAAGACGCAAATTGTCTTGCGGCAGTCATTGTTGCACTCCTACGCAGCAGCAGATGGTGGTTACGTGCAAGATGACAGTTAACATCATAAAATCATGGCATGTGACAAGACGTGTAGCATTATCATGGCGAGCAGGAAAAAAGTAGAGTTTATAGGTAAAGAAATGTATAAGAATGTAAGAGCTATAAAAAATGGAATAGAAGAGTTGACATGTTTAAAGAAAATTGACTTAAAACTCCGTAATGGCAGTACCAATTCGGATTTTGATGATGATATAATTATTTGGGGCTCTTCTAAATCAAGTTTAATCTTCGAAGGCGGAAAATGTGGCTCCGCAGCCTAAGTGTGTCAATTTCTTGGAGTGTGCCCTCAAGTAGCAAGTATGAGAGGTGAAGAAAGAAGATGCTAGTCTTTCTATTGCGGTTGCACAGATACTTGTGCGTGTGAAGTATTTGGAATGAAATTCCGTAATACCTTCTCAGTTTTGGTTTGGAGATAGTAAGATGGTAGCCCGAGTCGGCGTTTGGTATTAGGAGCTTACATAGATGAAATATACACGTCTCCCATTCAGCTAATGAATATATTTTATGATGCAGATGGCGACCCAGGTTTGGTTAACTTCAATCCGTTATCAGGTTTTTTTGCCATGCGAACGACTTTTCCGTAGTTGTCACCAAAACAAGCCAGGGACCAGTTTAATAATGTTACGATGGCAGCGCTCACAAGTACATATGCTATAAGCTGGCATACAAAAGATCTTTGGACGCATCGTCCTTTATTTTTTATGTTTAATAATCGCAAACAATTGAGACCTTAAGACTCTCCCTCTTTTGCGATAATTGTGACGAGATATTCATCCGCCAAGTTACATTTATTTGTCAGCTTTACCTCGAGCACACCAATCAGACGGAAAAATGTATTAAATGTCCAAATATTCTAGGTGTATGTCATAGTTCGTTAAATGTACGCCGAGGTTGTCACCACACGAAGTGCTTTTCGTTAGACAAAGAATTTTTTTCCGTAAGCAGGACTTACTCGCATCTTGGTCACACTTAATTTTCTTTGTGTTTTACTACTCGTTGTGGTTTCTTGTCATTCGAATAACTCGACTCGACAAACAAACAAACAAGCTTGCTTATATCCCAAGTGAGACTTTAAAATCCATCTTAAATACTTAGGGATCTATGTACATATGTTTGTACGTATGAAGATTCATTAAAAGGTATCAAATATAAAACATGTGCATATGCATGCATTACATCTCTTATGTATTTTTATGTTCGAAATGCCTTGCCACACACTATTGTATGAAGGTGCGAAAATTGAAATAAATGTTGAAGTAAATGCGATGTAATTATATTTTTAATGTTCCGCAAAGAACGTGACATGAGTTTAAATAGAGAAAACTATTAAGAGGAAGAGTGAAATTAAAAAGGAAGCTGCTAGCCCACAAGGAGTTGACAATTAAAAACCAACATGAAACATTGGCAGAGAAGAAAAAGTTACAAAATACAACATATACTCGTTCGTTGGCATGTCTGCTTACAAGTATCTATGTGCACATACATATGTGAGCAGATCACATACACACATACCCGCTTGAATATATCCACGTACATACATACATATATACATATATATAAGTACTTGTATAAGGACATTTTCACATTTCACAGCTTGAGTTTCGGATTCAACAAAGAGTATCTTATCTACATTCAGCATACAAGTTCATTTGTATGTACTCGTGTATGTAGTATGTATGTGCTCCTCTCGGAGTTTTCCGGTCGCCGTTGTTTGATTGTTTTTGTGGTTTGTTGCCTACCATACGTGGAGCTACGTATAATATATGTATGTATATAATACATAGTGTCTTTGCTTCCTCGCGTCACGCTGTTTTCCTGCCTTTGTACCACTATACTGGTTGTTAGTGTTTTTGTTGTCCTCATATACATTGCAAAGTTGTGGTAATTAGATTAATTAGCCAGATGTTGAATGCTTGTCGTTTGCGTACGTTTTGTTTTTTATGCGTTTATTTGTTTGAGTATGTTTGTGTGTGTGTGTGTGTGTGTGGGTTTGATACACAAATAAGGCAATAACCCTTGTGATCCCGCATACGTCTGTATATCTACATACACCCAGTGTCAAAATTATAAGCGCAGCACATGCTGAAAAATTTAAACATTTTTTTTTTTCAAATTCACTTGAATATTTTTTTCTTATAAAAGTACACATAGTTTATTGTTCAACAAAAATGTACAACTCCAAGTTTCAAACTTTGCGCACTATTAAAAAAAAATGAACAAACTTTCGTAAAAATTTCGAGCTCTTTAACTAGATTTCTTAGCATGTTTTTGAGTAGGTACGCAGTTTTGTAGCGCTCTAATTTTAGTAAGAGTTCAAGCTTAAAGTAGCTGGGGCTTAAATTTATTATTGGTATGTTTTTTTGTTGACGGTGTTGTACATTACATTTTCTTTCATACAAATTATCTTGGAAGATTTTTTTATGTAGCAGAAAATGAGAAACAGCTTCAAAAAAAAACTTCAAAAATCAACGGTAAGCCTTGTTTACTCCAAACTTGCGCCTCGTTACACTAAAATAAATGAACTAAAATTTAATGAAGAGTTTGCATACTCAAAAACTTTCTAAGAAATTTAATTTAAAAAAAACGAAATTTTTACGAAAGCTTACTGTTTTTTTTTCTAGTACTGCACATAGTTTGTAACTTGGATTTATACGGTGTTTTAAAAAACAGTGTATCGTTTTATACAAAAATAACTAGAATTAAATAGCAAATAAAAAACTTTAACTTATCAGTATGTGGTGCGCTTATAATTTTGGCATAGTGTGTATAAAGACGTATATTGTAGATTCTACATATAACTAACTATATACATTCATACATACAAATGTACAAATATAGTTATGTGAGTACGTGGTTAGTTATAAAACTGAAAATGAAATGAAATTGAATTAGTTTTGTGGGTTTTGCATTTAATGTGGCGTGACAAGCATTGCATATGAACATTTTGCTTAGATATGAACATTTCTATACACATATACATATATGTCTACAGTTTGAAGCAAACAACTTAGCTAAGCCGTGTTATTGGTGCCCTAGAAAATAATAGCACAAGTTTTTTTTCTAATTGCTGTAACCCAAAAGTTGGTAAAATCTGGGCGCGCTAAATATTTTGTGATATGAATTGTACTTTATTTTAATTGTAATATGTCTATTGTGACAGTGAAAATAAACAGTTAAAAAATCAATAAATTTTCTTGAAGAAAATTAGACGCAGCTGCAATGAAAACCACCAGTTCAGTGGAAAGTTTTCTAATACATATGTATGTATGTATATGTATCTCATTAATTTACGAGATTGCTCTAAAATGTATTAGAATATTGAGAGACGAAGAATCGTTAAAAGCTCCAGCGAAGTATGCGTTCGAAACACGATTTAAGAGGTAGGTAGGAACGTTTTTTGGGGAATTTTTGTCCACCATGAGCTCGGTTTTGGAGTGCAATGGGGTATGAGCTTTATTCTTGTTAATCAGTTGCAGTTGCCTGACTCAATCCGCGTACTCTAGGCAATGTGAGCAACGCAAGTGCGATATGAGGTTAACAAACCATGTTATAGCCTAGGATCACGGAGAGGAGCCTTCAGAGCAGCTGTTCGGAGTTTTTCAGTTAAAAGGCTCACTGAAGCCAGCAGCGTCAGTTCACAAGTATATGTGACTGTAAGTGGTCACCTGTTTTGGAGCAAACATTTCGATAAAAAATGTTCATCGTATGAGATGGGTTTGGTCAGAGGCTGAAGTAGGCTCAGTCAATCTAGAGTCAGGCTGGGGTGATCCTACTCTACAAACAGACAAAAAACACAATAATTTTGTGTATTTTCCGTCGAACACACACGCGGCTCTGGTAAGTTTTCAAATACAATATTCATATTTGAGGCAATGGACGTTGGCATCAAATGCAATATATTTGTGAAGTCTCAAGAGTGTACCACCAAACCAAAACAAAAAAAAAATGGCAGTATGCAAAATATCTGTTTCAGCTATTTTGTAATTTTTGGAATTTTACGATTTTTTTAATTTTAATAACTCAAGTTCAAATTTTCTTTCCAAAACAAATGAAGACTAGTAACTCATCAAATTAAAAAAAATACATTGAGTAAAAGATGGCTATGATTTGAGAAAGTAGAATTCCATTTTAACAATTTTTTATTGGTGCACTCGAAACTCAATCTAAAATTGTTATAAATAGACTGAGGATTTTTATGCAAAATACGGAGCCTAGAAATATGTACCACACAACTATAAGCAAGTGTATAAACAAAATGTATACAAATTTATACACTTTGCTTATAGTTATGTGGTACATATGTATGTATTTCCAGGCTCCATATTTTGCATAAAAATCCGCAGTCTAGTTATAAATATGAAAAAAGAAATATATACTATGCGCATAAGGAATACTGTGTAAAAATCTTAAGCGTCAATATTTAATCACTTTTAAATAGTATGGCTTTTTAATTAAGGCGTGCAAGTAAACTTGTGAGAGGACTTCGTGTGGTGCTGCGTGGCGTATACGTTACAAATGAAAATAATGACTTTGATGACGATAGTAGTGTCCAAGATCCAGATTTTCACGAAACAAACAGAAACTTTGATATCTTGCACTCATAAGCCAAAAAAAAAAAAATCTGTTTGCTCTTGGAAACAAACCAATATAGTACTAATAATCTCGACAAAGACTCAGGTAAGCTGATTATAATACCAAACAAAGAGGGACTGATACATTTCACCAACTTTGTCACTCTTATACATTCGCACGATCAACAAGCCGGTGGCCCATTATAAGTTTTGTTGAAGTGAAACTTCTTTAGCGGCAGTTGGTTGGTTGGGAGTAAATTGTCAAATTCAGCGGAAATTGCACACGGTAATGGTGCAATGGAAATGGTACAACACAAATGATGTAACGGAATTGGTTGGGGCTGAAACAAGTGCTTCTTGAGTGTATGCACATGGTATTAATAAAATAAAAAAAACTTCCTAATAGAAGGTTAGAAAAAGACCAACACGAGGATGAAAGGAAAGGTGAGTACCTACATAGATAAAGAAAATAATGAAAGCCAAGGTAAAAATAAAAACATAAACAAAAATGCGTAAAGATAAATGCAAAAATGAATACCAAGGTAAATTTAAAAACTTTACTTATATAAGGGCAAAGGTGAAGGGGAATATGTAGATGAAGAAAATAATAAACATAGAGGTAAAAACAAAAATAAATATAAAGAAAAAGATGAAGATAAGGATACCGATAAAAGTAAAGATGAAGATTGAGGAAGAAAAATTAAAATAAAGGTAATTATAGAGAAAATGATATAGATAGATATGTACGCAGAGACTCAATCTGGGAACCACTTTGGGATTTTGAATATTTTCGGAATTCTCGGGACTTATCGATATTTTTATCGGGTTTGTTATCGATATTTTTATCGGTTTGGTTATCGATATTATTATCGATATTTTTATAAATTTTCTAATGGATTTTTGGTATAGATATTGTTATTGGTTTTATTATCGATATTTTTATCGAGTTTGTTATCGATTATTTGTCAATATATTACTGATTTACTAATCGATATCTTTATCGATTTTGTTGTCGATATTTTTATCGATTTTCTAATCGATTTGCTTTATCGCCTTTATTATTGGTTTTGTTACCGATATTTCTATCGATTTTGTCACCAATACTATTATGGATTTTGCTATCGGCATTTTGATCGAATTTGCATATCGATTTTGTTATGGATATTTTATCGATATTTTGATGGATGTAACTATCGATTTTTTTATCGATAGAATATAAAGATAAAAATGAAGATAAAGGGAAACAGAATAACATAAATGTAATTAGAATGTACAGAGGTAGGAACAGGTATTAAGTACCTTAAGCAAAGGCAGATGTATGAATGTAATATATGTATGTATGTGTATTGGTTATGAGACAAAATAGATATGTAACGTAAGTTTCACTTCTCCAGTGTGGCCCAGGCGCACTTACTTTTTTGTATGCTTGATCAAAGTGGAGTGAATGCAATGGTGGTTATTCGCTTATAAAAAAGGAAACAAAATTTAAGACGAAGAAGTTTTTGAACGATTTAGCCTTCAGCATTATCAAGTCAATTTTAAATGACCGTTTGAATTCCAAGTGTCTAAGAAGAAGCCTTAGAATTCAAATACATCTAGTATTATCAATGCAGGACATTCGAGCTTCACCTGACCCAAGGCTTCCAAAATCTGCTCGATGTGAGTTTTGCGACAGGAAAAAGTACCGAAAAACATCCAAGGTCTGCGCAAGCTATATACATAAGTATATGTGAGGAACATAGGACTATGAGTTGCTGCTAATGCGTGGAAGGAGATGAGATATATAGAAATTCAAAATTTTCTTATAATTTGAAGTTTTGAGCTAAGCTAATTTTGCTCATTATTTTTTTAAAATTTGCTGCGCGCCTTTTTATTCATTTTGGGATTTTTGGCGATCAAAATTAACGGGCTGCAATTTACACATTGTGCTGTTCACGTCAAAATAAAATAGGACTCTCCTAAGGAAGTTAGATGCATCTCTGCAACTTAAATTGCAAAAAAATTTTAAAAATCGTCAACCTGGGAAAAATGAGAAATAGCTTTTCTATATATAATGCAGACTTTCAAAAAAACCATAGTTTCGTAAATTCCCTTGAAAAAAAATCTGAAAATGTTGTACAGAGCTACAGTTTAGAAAAATTGAGAAATTAACCTCTTAATAACATCTCATGTTCGAAAAACACTCTTTATTGTGATAAAATATTAAATAAATTACTTAAAATTCCATTATATTTTAGCCGAAAATGTATATTATTAACCCGGTCGATTTTGTCTCTTAAACCTTTAACCTAATTCTTTTAAATACTTACGAATAGTACCTTAAAACTACTATATAAGTACCTGTTACCTGAAAAAGATCCATGCAAACCAAAGCATCGTGGGCAAATAATATGAATATGAAATTTACTTAACTGCAACCATATAGTATGTATTACTCACTTATTTATGTATCTTTGTATGTATGAAAGAAAGTAATTTATGTGAAAAACGCCCAAATGTATGCAACATTTTAGATAGAAGTGCGTATGCGAAACAAAGAAGCAGCTTTCGATACAAATATCGCAGATATGTATGTACATAGTATAGGATATTAAAAAAATACAACAACAACGCCAACGCATAAAATCAGTATGCCTGCCAGGCCCGTTATTTATTATAGTTAATAGGTTTTTGTTCACGGGTTGTTTTGCATTTGTTTTTGTCGTCGGCGGCATGCAAATCCATTCATACAGATTTGACACTTTCATCTGATGAAATTGTTTTCATGAATATTTTAAATGGCGTGAACGAAATGAAAGTCCCAAACAAAATACTTGTACACATCATATACATACATACATACATATAGTAGCAACAAATATTCAACAGCAAAAACATGCTGCTACATATATATTTAACATGAGATTTGTAACTAGTTCAGCAGTTAAGAGGAAATGTGGCCGAGATAGTAAATAAGTATGTGTTGTGTGTGGTGGGCGTATCAACGCTAGTGAAAGCCGCACATACATACATAAATGCGAAAACTATGGCGTGAGTTGGTTGAAGGACGATGCGCGCACTGATTGTTGTTTGACGTTCACACTCGTATCGTATTCTTGTTGTCTGTGTCCTGTTGCTATTGAAAAGTACACAATAACAACATGGTCATGTAATTATTCAACCAGCCATTGCCAGGCAAGCAGCAGGCATTCAGACTGTCAGGCCATTGTGAGCTGTCATGTTGCGCGTTAAACTTGTTGCCACACACACATTTGTTACTATCACACATTGTGTGTATTGTGTGTCCACGAGTGTTTTTTTTTTATTTATTTGTTTGTATGTATTAAAGTGGTGCCAAGCATTGGTTTTACTATCCGGCGATGCGTGTTAAATATGCAATGTTACGAATATAGCACAATTTTTTTCGTTCATACTCATAAGCAAAGTTTGTGGAGTAAGCTTATATAAATGGTGGTTGTTTAATAACAAACATAGAAAAAAAGCGAGTTAAGCTCGAAAAAACTGGGCTAAGTGAAAGTGCCGATGCTGCGTTTTTTTCGGTCACTCGGACCACAAGTACAACTGCAGCTTTAAAAACGCATCAGTACAATATTTAATTCTATTATGCGTTATTTTAGGAGGGCTGCGCTGTTAATTTAAAATAAGTAATTGGCTTTTTATTACCTTTGTTATATTACCCTTTGTGCTGCTAAGATTACGAAGATATCCCGGGGACCTACAAGAAAGCTATTCATGGCATGCAAGGATTCCAAAACACAGGGACTCACCAACAAAGATGGCGGTTAGTGGAATCAAAATTGTTGGGAACCATTGTACATACTGCTAAATTGTCATGTGCCATCGAGGACCCAACCAACGCTGGGCATTTATCTCAGATGAAGGAGGTACAGGTAGACCTTAAATATTTGCGACCTATTTTCACTTAACGCGGTAAAAAAACCTCATTCAAACACGGTATTGGTGGTCGGGTAGTCGACCTTGAAAAATAGAAAGACTCACAAAGTATTTTTCAAAGATAAAGCAAATGTTACACTTTTTTTTCAACAAAAAATATGACAACAAATGGTTCAGCAGTGAAGAAAATATTGTAGTACATACATACACGTGTCCTTGAAGCCTGCAACGTAGCTCCTGTCTTTGTTTGGCTTAACATTCATGTGCTCGGTAGTACCTACGTAACACCCCGTATTGCCGTCTTAATTGAACTCCTTTTCTTAGTAAAAGGCATCGGATCTAAATGACATTCTCCCCCACATCCTTCATAGAGCACGCCATTAGACCAAAGGATGGCTGTGCAAATTGTATGAGAACTAGGCTGAAGTATGCACCAACGTTACGGTGAACCCCGCCATCGTAGAAATTTTTTTGCAAATTCCTTTGTAAATTAATTTTAATTTAGTTTTTTTATACCCGAGCGCACTTGTGCACAAGGGTATTATAACTTTGTTCACATAACGGTTGTTTGTAACAGGCAAAACGAATCGAGACAGATATAGACAAATGTATACATAAATGATCAGAATGAAAAGAGAAATCGATTAAGCGGTGACTGTCTGTCCGTCCGTCCGTCCGTCCGTCCGTCCGTCTGTGCACACGATAACTCGAGTAAAAATTGAGATATCTTAACGAAACTTGGTACGTGAACTTC